>NC_133024.1:52767500-53068750 GCF_048771995.1 Taeniopygia guttata
TCCTGCTACCAGAGAGGCCTGTGATTACAAGGTATATATCACCATATAGGAATCCTGACAGTTTGCTTTAGTCTGCAAAACCCCTCTTTTCAAAACATTACCTAATTTGAAACACTACCTAATTTGAGATATTTCAGTAATAACAAAGCTCTTTGCCTGCAGTCTTTTGCATTATTTGTTTTCTATTCTTTCAGTAAGGAATCCTGGGTTTTTGAAGATTTTTTGGGGGGTTGTTTTTATTGTTTGTTTGTTTGGGGTTAGTTTTGTGTTTGTTTTGATTTTCTTTTCTGAAGCCTGTTAATGTATTCAATTTTTAAAAATTAAATATCAATTTTAGCCCTTTTTTTTTTGTACTTGCTCTCTGATATTTGTTTTTGAATGTAAAAAATATTTTACTTCAGGAGGTTGTCTTCACCAAAGTTTATGTCAAAGAAATTGCCCTAAAATATAGTCGGATTTTTTTACCTGAAGACAAATAGATTATTAAAATTAATATAAGAAAACATAAATTTTTTTTTTGTTGTTTTTTCTTAGAAAACATTTACAAATGTTTTGGTGGCCAAGTCATTAATTTTTTTTCCATTTTGTATTTACACTCAAATCTTTAGACTAGTCTCATTGTTCTGTGGATGAATGAAGTATTATCAGAATTAAGCCATGTCAAACAATCTGATGGAGAGCAGATGAGACTGTTA
This sequence comes from Taeniopygia guttata, assembly GCF_048771995.1. NCBI lineage: Eukaryota > Metazoa > Chordata > Aves > Passeriformes > Estrildidae > Taeniopygia > Taeniopygia guttata. The sequence goes on from NC_133024.1 coordinate 52,768,196, forward strand.
TTTTGACAGTTCGACTATATATGTGTGTGCTGCACTTGTAACCTTCTGCCTTGGCCAGCTGAAGAGGAGGAGGAGACATGTCCATCCGTGCCTGTGTCTGGTGTGAGTCCAAATGTGGGGGCTGCTGGGGACAGAGCCTTGTGTGAGGCTGTCTGTGTGACATATTGTGTGTGTATGTCTGCATGCTGACACATGTACGTTTATGCCTCTGTGTGTGCACGCCAGGCGGGGCTCCAGCAGCACGCCAGAAAGGACTCCAGAATGGAGCAACCAGAGAAGGTGGCTGCTCGTGACATCCCTTAACTATCTCAAATTCATTTCTGAATTTTCTAAGTGAAAGCTCAAGAAAAAGAGGGAAGCTATGTGATGTATTGTAAATTCAAACAGAATCAGGATTGTTTCAAATATAAAGGAGAATAGTTATTTCAGAGAAAGATCTGATGTACTTCATCACCTAGATTAAGCTTGAGATGGAGGTTTAGTAAAATGGATCAAAAATATGCCAAGATTGAACACACCTGTTTTTAGCTGTTGAAAAGTACAGTGCTGCAGTCTATTGTTGACATCCCTTCTAAAAGTCTGCAAGAAGCATTAGATTTTAAAAATAGAAATAAGTTAAATCTTCAGTTGTCTGCACACAGTTAATCAACCACAATTCTTTCTGCAGTCAGTACACCACCAGTGAACAATTTACCCTATTTTGAGGTGGGCAGCTAATTTAGGTAGAATGAAGGGCCTCCTGAGGTGCCTATTTCTCTCCAGACAATACAGAAAATGAGAAAAAACCAGCATAAGTTAGAAATCCAAGCAGCCACCTAAGCTGTAATACAAGCTAGTTGCATAAGGCAAATTGGCTCCTACCTTCGAGTTTTATTCCTTTTAGATTTCTGTAAGTAGAAGAAACTCAAAGAATATTAATATATCCCCAAAGCCTCATCCAATCACAATATTTTTCCTAGTTTCTAACCCAGCATTTAACTTACTGATAGTTCTAGCAGAACTGTGAGGCTGTGAGAATATCACAGCCTGAATGGGAAATTGCCATGCATTTTGAAGACAGTGATTACTCCTTAAACTATCACCTACTTTGGTATCCTCTTTTGCTACAGTTGCTCTTTGGTTTTCTAACAGTAATTAATTCCAGTTTAATTACACTAACAAGGAAACAAACAAATCATTTTGGCATGAAAAGGTAAAAAAAAAAAATCATCAAGAAAACGCCCTTTCCCCCTGCCATGACTTAGGGAGGTAAGCTAAAAATTAAATATTAAGATTATCATTAAAAGAATAAACCAACATATTATGAATGTATTTCCATCAGGGAATTAGGAAAAGCTGTCACCAGAATGAAATACTGTCACTTGTTCATGTCACTGTTCTTCAAATGGTGTATCATACATTCAGCTCCCAAGCAGAAAACATGGAGTGTATGACAATGTTCTATCAACTTGCTCTTTTTCTTCATTGCATAAACTGCTTTAATTGTACTTATTTGCTTTAAGTCCTAATATTCATTTTGTAGAAGTTGCTCATCACTATAGCTTAATATATAGCTTTATACATGTTTTTTATAAAAATAAGTCTTTTGTATGCCAGAATATTGTATTGTGAAAAATAAAGTTTTCTTATCACTGACTTAATTACTGCTTGCTTTTGCTATAGTTGTCTCATTATAAGAATTACTGATTCTGGTGGCAAATATAAGGAAGAGTTCAAAGCAGTTACTACCAAATGTTCAAATTTCTCTTTTTTCTACCGTGTTCTGGTAATCACACACTGAGTAATCCCACAGTGTCCTAGGCAAACATAAAAAATTTATGATTTTCATTTTTTTCCTCAAAAATAAGACATACGTAGTCTTTTTGGATAGTTGAAGAATACTTTTCTGTTAAAAGAATGTTCCTGTCAAAATTTTTTGACAAGTTCTACTTAATAACATTTTACAAAATGTCCTTAATTCTAGAAGAGAATAAAATATTAGAGCCAAAAAGAGATTTGCACAATAAAGAAACATAATGATATAAAGCAGCTACCTACAAGCCAGGTTGGATTATGTCTCATGTCACTGTCCCAGCAAAGCTTTGTGTGACAATCAGAATATGTACCATCCATGAGTGATGTCCTGATTTGAGAAAGACTTAATATGTTATTGTTCTTTGACAAATCAGTAATAGAAGAGACAGGAACAATGATCTATTTTTTTTTACCAGTAGCCCTTCTCCTTTTCTATGGAGGTTAGCATTAATTATAGAATGATGGAATCGTTTATGTTGCAAAAAACCTTTAAGATCATTGAGTCCAACCACAAACCTATCACTGCCAAGTCCGTGACTAAACCTTGCTGGTAAGAACAATTCAACTACACATATTTTAATGCCTCCAGAGAGATGATGACTTGCCTGCTTCCTTGAGCAGCCTATTCCAGCCTTTACAAGTCTTTTGGGGTAGAAGAAATTCCTAAACCTCCTTTAATCCAGGCTAAACAAGAACAGCTGCCTTAGCCTCTCCTTATAAGACCTGTATGCTAGACCCTACACCAGTTCTGTTGTCCTTCTCTGGACACACTTCAGCACCTTGATGTCTTTCTTGTAGTGAGGAGGCTCAAAACAGAACACAAGATATGAGATGTGGCCTCACCAGTGCAGCAGGACCTGGTGCTTTGCCTTATTGAATCTCACACCACTGGGCTCCGCATATCAATCCAGCCTTTCATTACTGCCAAGGTGACTGAGCACTGGGACAAGCTGTCCATGGATGATGTAGAGTTTCCCTCCTTAGATGTATTCAAAAGCCACCTGGGCGCAGTTCTACATGACTGGCTCCAGGTAACCCTACCTGAGTATGGTTTTGCATCAGACAATCTCCAGAGGTTCCTTCAAACCTCCATTGTTCTGATGTGTAGATATGTAGATGTAGTGATGTGTAGATCTAGCTGCACAAATATTAAACTGTTTTTATGTTAGGTGATACCTGAAGTCATATATGGATCTATTTTTACTGAATGTGCTGTTTTTCCATAAAATTGCATTCTGTGCCATACTATGGTAGAGATTCACATGAATATTTAGGTAAGATCAAATTCTGTGTCATTGCTACTACCACCTCAATGAAAATAATACATTTAACAATTACATACTTCTTAACAGAAGAATGTGTACACTACATATATAGCGAAATAAAAGAAAACTTATACAGAAATATAAATTCCAGACTTTTAAATATGAAGTAACTCAATATAATTTTTTACAGACTATGGGCTCTGAGGATGGTTACTGTAATTCCACTTTGCTCAGGTTGAAGTGAGTCATATTTAATAGAGTTCACTTTATAGAAACCATGGATTCCAGAGGACTGGAATACAGCAGGCAGGATTACACAGTGATAAGACTAATAGCAGATCCTACTGAAAAAAGAGGTGAAGAGCAAGGCAAATGATAAATGGAGTGCCAGTAACTGAAGAGTTATATGTTAAATTGTAGTGAAAAGAAATTTCAAAAATAGTGTTTTCATATATTTAATAGCACACATTGTGGTTCTAGGATGTCCTGCACAGGGCCAGGAGTTTGATTCAATTATCCTGATGGGTCCCTTTCAACTCAGCACATTTCATGATTCTATGACAATGTCAGAATAAGGCAGTCCATAAACATTTCAGAGATAATGAAGTAGGAGTATTTTTTTTCGGTATACCACAGTAATATTCATATTTTTTCCCAGAAAAAAGATATTACATTATTACCCTGACACATTAGTGAGTGAGCTGAAGAGGTTTCACACATAAAATGAGTGAATTTATAAATAAATTATTTCATTTATTCACACATAAAATGAGTGAAGAAAACATGAAAAATTACAGCAGATTGCTAAATAATAAATAATTGATGAAACCACTGATTGGTGTGTTGAATATCCATTTTAGCAGTAAAGAAAAACAAATATTACAATGCATAGACAGAACCCCAAACCTGTCAGAGTTCAAAGAGCATCTGGACAATGCTCTTTAGTCATAGAATTTAGTTTTAGGTAGTTCTGCAAGGAGCAGGGAGTTGGACTCAATATTTATGGTTCCCTTCCGACTTGATATATTCCAGGATTCTATGATTCTAATTTAATTAAAGCATCTTTAATCTCACCATCAGCAGTATTTGATTTCTCTGTTCATATTTTTTAAAGTAGGAAAGAAAGTTCTTTTCACAGTGGATTTAATACACTATACATTTACTGTTGCCTCTTTCTGGAAAGTGGGAGAAACCAGGAATCTGAAACTATAAATAAAAAAAAGTGATACTTGGATACATTTTTATGCATCAAAATATTTTTAATGGATGAATGATTAACTTCAGGCCTTTATATGCAAATTATTATACTGTTAGTTTTGCTTAGACTTCAATCTAACTTTTTAAAAACCCAGACATTTTTTATTTTAGAATCTAATACTTTGCAATACAGTGAGTGCCCTAATATAGAATGTGGAAAAATGATAGCAATCTTAAAGCTGTATATGGGACAAGCTAGCTTTTCTATTTCTTCTATTGTAGTTTAAAATGATTCACATATTTAGTTTGAAAATTTTAGGAATTTTCCTAGCCTGAGGCTCAGTAGATGCAAGGTTACTTTGACTCTGTTTTTACAGGTGTCGCCAAAACAAGTCAGTGTTCCTGGTAGATGTGTCCATACTCATAGACACAGTGGACATATGCATCTGGCCACACACAGGCAGAAGATATAACCTTACAAGCACCCACAATTACCAAAAGCACTTCCATGTATGTGAGTGGCACTGATGCTCTGTCCGGTTCCTTGTCTCTAGCTGATCAGGAGTGAAGTCTGCTAGTGGAACTTATGTAAGCATGCACAAGCAAAATATGAATTGGAGCAGTAACTGGCCCCCAGCCTCTCCAGCACTGGCACCTGGATGTACTCTTCAGCTTAGGGTACTCACATCTCATTTCCTGTGGAACCACAGAATGGCATATCTACCAGCTGGTCTGGATCTACAGTGCCACAGGCAGCCAATTCTCAGATCCCAATTTCTAGAGTACTTGGTTGAAACCTATGGTCCCTGCAGTAGCTATCAGGATCCTGATTCTCTAGTGTCTAGACCCAAAACAGTGGCGTCACCACTGATAGCTTCCAGATCAGGCTACTTAACCTGTGACTCTGGCTTACAGTTTGCAAGTGACACACACACAAAGTACATCTTTACTTAGGAAACCCTACCAGATGCTGATAGATATCTATGCACCTCTCCTTAAGGGCATGGCTTCTTACAGCCTCTGTGTAACATGTGCCAGACTTATCATTTAAATGTCTTAAACACTCTAAAATATTGCAATGTGTAGGCAATTGAATCCCAAAAAACTCTCAAATGACTGTTAGGGGTGTGGGGTGCCATTATAGTTACTGAAGTCACAACATGCAGCGTTGACTAGAAAGGTTATTTTTAGCCTTAGCTGTCTTCATTCATTGAGCTGATTTGTTATCCAGCTCCATTTTCTAAGACTGTGGAGGGTACCCTAAATCTATATAACTTCATGTGCACATTAGAGTTTAGCCCTACATCCTTATTGTCAATTACGGGATATGTAGTTCACATATGGATACCTACATTTTTTTTCCTTTTCTTTTCTTTTTCTGTTTACATTTCATAACAGAATTCCAGGCACAAGGTCAATGCTGTCCTGCCTCCATCTTTCCCAAAATCCATTCAGCAGTGTGTGCATAGCATCACCTGATACTCGTCAATCAGTAAATAAGCAGATCACACCCTTTACATGTCCTCTTGCTAATGGCATCTAGAGTTAGAAGAAAATTGTCCACTTAAATAAAGCCTATATGTACATTTTGCAGTGATACATGAGAGTTTGTACCCAGACCACAGGTAAAAACTGTTATTTAGGCACCTCACAACTCAGTGTTCTGCCAAGTTGTTCCAACTTGATTCTTGTCATTTATTTAGAATCACGTCTGACCTAGCAGAAATAGTGGCAGATAATGCATTACACTTATTTTCAGTATATATAAACAGACCTTAAAAATAGAGTTCAGAGGCAGAGGTTGGATCTCTGCCTCAAAAAACATAGTGAAAGCAGCAGATTTTGACAGATTCATCCTGATTACACAGCCTAAACTGTAGACCTAAATATCCCCCATGCTCTATCTAGACATTTCCTCCCTTCTTCTTGAAAAACTACTCTGCTTTGTGCATTTCTATACTTCAGGGTGCTCTGTAAACCTCCACATTCTTCTTTATTATTCTGAAGTGACAGTCTCCCACCTTCTTGTCTGCAGTAAACATTCAGTAAATGTTCTCCTAATTTTTGGAGTTGTATTAGTCATTAAATAATGTTTCACAAGACCAGGCTATAGTTGCTCTCCTGCCTGATCCTTCATCTCATCATACTTAATTTTCTTACCATCTTGAAAAATCTTTTAATTTTGGTCTTCTTTATCATATGTATTCAATAAGTGATTCTGACACTGAGTCAAGCTTGTTGTGGTTTTGACTAAGTCCTAAATAGCTCACTAAAATGGAAACTCTTTTCATCTGATGTATCTATCTTTTTTTCTGCAGATATAATTTCTGGGCCACAGTTAATTTCTTTCAATTTCTTCTTCTTTTGTCTTCCTTACCTAGTGGTGGTTTTGTTTAGTTTACTAAGGAACAAAAATTTTTACTTCTAGCATGTTTTTCTTATAAAGGCAGAGAAACCACAGTAGAATGAAAGACACTGGCTCAAATTATTCTAAGATTTTCTATATTTCAGCAGAACTAATATCTGTGCAGAGAAATATATTTTAGCTGTGAAACCTACAACTTGTGTAAGCAAGTCCTACACATGAGGGTGTCTACAGTATGTACTATGAAGTGTATATATAAAAGGGATTTTTTTATTTGTTTTTCTTCAATCTATGCAGGGTTTTTTTTTTTTTTTTTTGGTTAATTTTGTTGTAGTTGTTGTTTGTTTGTTTTTTCAAGGAAAAGAATTGACGTCCTAAACGGTTGCTAACAGAGCTCTTCTTCTTTAGTTTGTGCTTCCATGTCATGATTTTCAGTGGTTTATAGGATGGTCAGGGAAACTGAGAACAAATGTGTACAAGTAACTTCAAATGACAGAAAACCAAAAAAAGAAGATGCTCCAAAATCCATCAATATGATCTCCCTCTTGAATGTACTCCACCCCATTATTTCTTTTATTTTTTATCTTTAGACAATATTGGTAATTTATTTTCCATTTAATCTCCTGACATCATTGATAACACACAGACACACAAACTCTTGAAAGTGAAGCTGTTCAGGCTTCCCAATTCCTGATCCAAAAGCTATTGTTACCAGAGGTAAGATTTCCAATAATTTCAAAAGATTTCCAACTTTAGATCAACACCCTTTTTGGGTTTAGGAAACTAAATTTAGGCATAATTTATCTTCAGATAAAATGCCTTATTAAGACTGGAAAAAGACATTAGTCAGTTTTGTGTCTGTTGACATTCAGGCAGTAATAATAATAAAAAAAAAAGAAACCCTCAAACCCTTCAGAAGTGAAAGAATCCAAGTATCATGAGCCAATTTTTTTCCACTTTAAAAAAGGCTGGAAGTTTGGAAATAGTTTACAAGATCTCCTTATTTAGACCACATACCCACTATAGATGTAATGGTGATTAAACTAGGAAGTTTTTGATGGGAGTGGGTGGTAACACAGATATACATCATAGCTTTGACATTCATTCAAGGTTAAAATAATAAAAATGAAAAATATAATTTTAACCCCTGCATGTAGGTGGACAGAGAAATATCTGCCTATTTATTTGTACAAAAACCAGTAAACAGGTTTTCAGAATATCAATCTTTGTGCATGTTTAGATGGTTTAATAAATTATGAGGATAACACAACAGAAGTAAATACCAATACATTTTTTTCTGATATATATCAATATCAGAAGATATATTTAATTTTGAAAATGTATCAAAAGAAATTGTTCAGTCCTGCAGAATCTCACAATGGACTTGATAAATTGTTCCAGTTATAAATCACAGTCTTCATCAATGTCACAAGAAAGAAAGATGAAACATACCAGTATTTTCTGTCTTGCACCGTGTGTTTGATTTTCCTTTTAAGTTTAATGTATTCAGATCTACCTGGTTTATCCTAAATATGCAGTTCTAGAAAAGTCATTGTATTCAGTAAGTTATTTATATCCCTACTAAATAAACCAAGACAAAAATTCCAGAGTAAATTACTTTATTCTTCAATATTTTTTTTCATATTAGATTAATTTGACTGTTAATGTAGGTAGTTTGTTTAAGACTTACTATATGAGTAAATGAGAGTGTCTACTTCATATTTAGATGTTTTAACTATATATTGCTAAAGTTGAGAGAAATTAACTAAACCTTGAGTTTTGCCATTCTGTTATTTAGATGAAGACTAGTCTCTCATAGTTGTTTTTCACACTTAGAATTAGTGCTGCACACCAATAAAGGCATACCAATCAGGTTAACAGACTGAATGCATATTTTCACTTTTTTACCCAGTTGCTGAGCTTTTCAACCAAAGGTGGTGAGCAAGGGGATCTCTGTACTGCCCCAGGCTTATCAGAACAACTCAAACTACATGCAGAACAACACTCTATGACAAGTGTCATGCAGTTCTTGAACCTACTAAAATAGCAACCACAGGAAATTTAAAATAATTCAATATTTCCTATACTGTAAGAATGTACTTTTTTAAAGTTCTAGAAACAGAAGGTTTAGGGGAGATCTTGCAACTATCCAGAGCTACTTTTTTGGAGTAGACTTGAAGAATAGTGAAGTCTTAGCCAAATTATTTTCAAAGGTGCACTGTGGAAGCAGCAATAGAAAAAAGGCTGAACACATAAATTCCTGAGTTGAGGATTTTTCTTGTTTTCTTTTTCTTTTTTTTAAACTTACGATCATTGTTAAATTTTAATTCTTTTAAAATTCTTTTTAATGGTTTTACTGAAAGCATATGATATAGTGGAACAGGTTGCTCAGAGAGTTTGTGGAATCTTCATTCCTGCAGCTTTTCCAAATTTAGGTGGTCAAGTTTCCAAGAAACCTCATATAACTGGGTATTTTCCAACCCAAATTATTCTATGATTATATGTACAAATAAATAAATATACACATACTTACAATCATATTAATCACACATATATATATTTATATATTTGTATGTATGAGAGATTTTATAAGGATGGCTGAGTTGCCTGATTTGTTACTTGCACTTCTATCACTCTCCCATGACTCTGAAGAAACAATGGATTACATATTTCTTTGGTTTAGTCAGAGGTTTTATCATGTCCACTATGAACAAGGTTTTGCTATTTGTTTGGGGTAATCTTTGCATATCCTTTATATAATCAATGAAATAGAATAGCTGCAAATAAAATATAATGCTGGTTTTACCTTTCTGTTATGATTTACAGCTAGCTAACCAGGCTATTATGAAGTTGTTTGTAGTTTGCTACACCTAACAGAATTGTCTTCATTTTCCAAATTTGAAAATGCTCACTGAAACTTATTTGATGGATTAAAAAAAATTAAGCAATCACTATTTAAGGCTAATTTCAGCTGTCCAAACACAGGATATATTGTGCCATTTATGATACCTCAGAGTATTCAAGATACTCACATAAACTTATCAGCTATGACACAGGATTTATGGATGATCTGCATTGTTCTGTAACACCAGCTGGGGGTCAAGGAAGAGAGATTATATAATTCAGAAAGGTATTTAACAGCTATGTATGGGTAATTGAACTGAGCCTTTTAAAGAGAAATTAACCTCACCTGAGTTTAAAATGTCTTAATTTATATCTAGTCATCTTACACTCCTTTAATAAACAGCAGAGAAAAATCAGGAACTTTTATACCGAGTTTAATCTGCCTAAAAGCAGGTAACTATTCATAATGAGATTAATCTTGTCTTGGAAGATCATAACATAGTCAGCTTTTCATGACTAGGTGCAATGTAGCTGTATACATCTGTATGTGATCTGACAGATGTATTTGGAGATTATTTGTAAGCCATTTCTAGTCTCTGAGATTTAAATAAATCAATTTATTCAATCAGATAAACATGAAACAGTTTGCTAAAGACTTTTCTTAGTCCTGTAACTGTTTTCTGAATGTTACCAATTTCCTGCTCTTTACTGATATGGACAAAATGTTCCTTAGCAGACTGCAGAGAGAAAGGGATATGAGGAATATGAATCAAACTTCTGTTTCTGGGGCCCCAGGAGATTTCCTTCTTCCAGTTAGGGAAAAACATAAGCAAGACCAAACGTAACATGTCTCACAGTCTCAAGCAATTTTTAAAGCCCATCTCAAAGGAAAAAAAAAATATTTTTTTATATATATATTTAAGAAAGTTTTTGAGGTTGAGATGATGACACCAGACTATCACTGTCATGCATGCCATTACTTAACCAGTGGGAACTTTAGTATTAGCCTTAGTGTTCTAAATACATCCATCTACTGGAATTTGAGATCACAACTACAGTCAGTAGAGAATATTTTCAAAATATTGAAACTCACTGAAATTTTTGTCACTCCCCTATTGATTTTAACCATGTTAGGCTATTCTGTATAACATTTGTTTAAATTTTCCTTTCAAATTTACCAGCTGATGAATTACATGGAGTTGGAGCAGTTAAATATTTCTTGCTAGCATAATTAGAACTGTTAAATTACTTTGTCAGGAATATGATTGCTACAATGTGAGATCTAAAATGTGTTATAAGGTGTAAAACAATGTAGAAAAATAATATTTCATTTTCATATATCTTACCTTTCTTTCTTGGAAATCATATCCAAAGCCATATGATAAAGACTACATCATGTTATATATGATCTTCAGTGATGAAAGCAATACCCTGGAAACCAGACCTTATGTGTCTAGGAATATATTAAAATAATAGTTCAACACAGCTTTGGAGAAGTACCTATACTATATGATTCTGTCCTAGAAAACTGACATTATCTAGTGTGTTAGGGAATGCAGAGCTGAATTCTAAGAAATAAAGCTGCTTCACAGTGTGACCAGACAACCTAAATAGAAACTAATCCTGTGTTTCATTTTGACAGTATAATCCCAGGGAAAAAAACCTTTCAATTTCAAGATATTTTTGGTAGACATTTCTTGCAGTTACATAAAAGTAGAAGGCTTTTGTCTGTATTTATTGAAAACAGTGCTAACACAATTAAATCAAATTCACAAGTAATCAGCTTGAGTTATTGAAATTTAATTAGAAGTGACAGCTGTGTCTGGTCTTTGGACAAAAATATGCATGGGGTTTTGAGTAAGAATTAGAAAGGAGGAAGTGAGAGAAAACTGCATGCCTATGCTTCAAAAAAGGGATTTGCGAACAATTGTGTCTTTTTAACTCAACAACCTCCTCTAGACTCCTCTGCCCCAATTTCTATGTTCATATCTTTGGAATAAAACCTTAAGTAATAAGGTTATCACATGCATACTAATTCCCTCCATGTTATACAGTATCAAGTCACCATATCTAATCTTCACAAGATATAGAATCAATATATGTAAAAATTTCGTTAATTTAGATAAATGCAATGGATACCATGAGGGATCTTTGCTCTTTTTCTGGATTTTTTCTACTTAAAAAAAAAAAAAAAAATATATATATCCTAAATCTTAAACTATTAACATGGGTTATATTCATGTCAGGTTGATATTTAATCAAACTTGTATTTCTGGAAATATAGAATGTGAATACTTTTAATAAGCTTTCAGTCATAGAAAGATAAATTCATTGTGACAAAAGGCACATGCTAGCCTGTGGTGGAAAAGCTAATGTCATTAATTTTGCAAATTGATGGCATGAAAGAAATCCAGAGTGTAATTTTTATTTTATTTGGAAAGTTATTAAAATGACTGTCAGTGTTAAAAATAATAGAGTCAACTTCTCTAATTTTCCTTTGAATTGCTGAGAGGTAGTTAAACAATAGGATCCTAGTCACAGAATTATCTTTCCTAAGAAAGTATCTGAGTGCGCATTTAATGAAATTATCCATACTTGTACCTAAACATCAGAGCATGCAAAGCTTAATGCTAACTTCTGGTGAATTTATTAATTATTTATACATTGCTATTTTAATATTATGATGGGACAGCCATTTTCATGTATCCTGTCTATCATGTAGACATTTTCTTCTTGAAGTCATTCAGACACACAAGCCACGCAGCAGGTCTGAGACTCTGACCAAGTTGTGACCATCATTACTGGGAAAGTGCCTCTTAAGTCTTTGTCACGCTCAGGAGCAGCACATCTGTCTAAATTCCTGATATCCTCCCACACACTTTCTCTGGTCTATACTCTCCTTTGTCTTTTGCATACAGAGCAGGTTGTCTTTATTTAATTGGATGACCTACCCAATCACTTAATGAGTTTTTGTGATTTTTTTTCTGGTGTTGCGTCCTTTCACATGGTGTTCCTCACTTGTTTCTTCCTTTTCATTCAGAGAGGGAGACTATGTTACTATTACTCTGAAGAGGTGGCTCTAATGTCTTGTCACTGCTGGTGGAAGCTCACAGAAAGGACTATGTGGGAAGAATAATCTTTCAGTCTTACAACCCTATATCTCTAATTGTCTCTGAAGCAAATTTTCCATTACCTCTGCCTCACTGTCTAGACAAAATGGAAACAGAATCATTGTATGGTTTGAGTTAGAATGGATCTTCAAAGATCATCTAGTCCCAATCCTCCTGCAATGGGCAGGGATATCTTTTACTAAAGTGAGTTTATTCAAAGCCCCTTTTTAACCTCACTTTGAACACTTCCAAGAATGGGGCATCTGCAACTTCTCTGGGTACCCTTCTTCAATGTCTCACCACAGTTTCAGCTGAATCTGGCACTCTTTCACTGAAATTATCAGTGTGCAAAAATTGGGATGATGGGAGAGGCAAGAGCTAAAATCAAAATCATAATCCCTTTAAAGTGACTGTCAAATGGATCCTTCCTCTTGCCCATCTGACATCTTGCTTGAGACACCATGAAGTTCTAATGTCAGAGTTGGACCACCAGGTGGAGAGGGCTTTTAAAAGTTTGTTGTGCCTTCACCACTGAATGTTACAAGAAAATATGCAGCAATCTGAGGCACGGTGTGAGTCATAAGCCAGAGGGTCAGCTTCTAAGATGAAGTAGCAGAGTACTTAAGGTCATACTTATACAGCCCCTGTGCTGCATGCAGTTACCATTGAAAAGTGCTGTGGGTCACTAGTTTTCAAATCTGCTTGCAGCTGATAGAAGGTCAGTTGCAGGTGGTACCACGGCAATGGTCAGCACTCCACCTGTAAGGCTGCGGAAGTTATTTGAGCTGGTGAAGAGCAGTGCAGGCAATTTCCTGTGAGTATTAGGTAGAATACTGGTGTTCAACATGCTATTTTTTTTTTTTAATTTTTCAAGAAAAAGAAGAGGTTTTGGTTAATTTGTTAGCTCCTGTGCATTTAGCTATATTAAAGATAACTAAGCTTGTTAGCTCTGTTCTTTACAGCCTATACTAAGACATTATTTCAGATGTCCATCTATTAACTATAAAAGAAGACTGTTTTACAAACTCAGAGCTAACTTTTAAGCTTTTTGAATCTTGTAGCATAAATCCAGTGTTTTATGTCAAAAGATATTTCAGCAGATTGCCTGAAATACCTTTTTCTTATTAAGAAAGTTTGCATTGTACTTCTAACCTTGTAAAGTATTCAGTATTAAAAAAATACAAATAATTGTCTAGCTAAGTTGCCTTGGAACAGCTTTTTCTATATTAAAATTTTCAGAAAAAAGAAGAAATGAGCTAGCAAAAACCAGTATCATCAATAAGAAATTGAGAACCACTTTTTTGTCAAGATATATCTGGCTTGAAATATGCTATGAACAGTGCACTTCAGAGGGTGACTGTCGTATTTATAGCTAAAAAAATACAAAATGTATGTAAAGAAAGAATTTTAGATGCTTTCAGCTAATGGGCTTATTAAATGGAGTTAAATTTAATATTTATTATTCAATATTGAGACTCCTGTCCTTATTTAAAAGTTTGCTTGAACATACTTTTTACCCTTGTTATAAATAATGGTACTAAAATTCACATTTTGATAACCTTAATACTTGTCAGAGAATTATTTCTAACTAATGATAACAAAAATTACATTCCAAGTAGTTGATTTTCCTGTATTTTCCTGCCTGAATTTGTAATTTTTTTCTACATATCATGCTTTTTCTGGCAAAGATTTGAAATTATTTTATTGGACTAATGGAATGTCTCATTTGCTTATTTTTCACTGTCATGGTGAACCTCCAATTTTAACTAAAAAAATAGGTGGTTAGACTGAACAGAAGGTCAGAAATTATTACTGACTTCAGCAATCATTGGAGAATCTGGGCCAGACTAGTGGATTTGTAAAGTATATTAAATTTGATCCTAATTCGGTAAAGTCAAACTTCTATTGACTTCAATGAGATTTGGATCAAGCTCGGGAAATATTCTGGTTTGACCTGGTAATAGTGCCATGTGTTAGAGAAGACACCTAAGCAGGATTCTGTTAAATAGGTTAATACAAATAGAAAAGGTAATTTTTATGTGTATTCTAGAGGTTAACACAATGTTAGATATTAATATTTTCATTCATGTTATATGGTAGCTTACTGCTCATACAACTCCTCTTAAAATCACAGAGTAGCACAAATGCTTCATGCTAAATGTAGCATAAAGGCTCTATGCTGCTTTAGCATCTAAAGTAAGCCTGAATGTTGACAGTAATGGGAATTTCCCAACAGCACACTGATTGAGATTATTAATGAAGGACTTATCTATAACTTACTAGTTAACCTTGCAATCTAAAGAGCCTGCTAGGCTGGGTACACTCTGTCACCCTGAATATTATTTTAAGTGTCTATTGTCATTTTCTTGAAAGAAAAAGACACCCCCATCCCCCAAACCACACTCTCACACACACACACCTAGAGAAAGGAAGAGTAGCCGAACTTCCTACCTTCCGAACAGTATTTTTGTGGTTTAAACCCTGAAAGAAAGTAACTGGTTTGACTTTGCCCTTCAGATAGAAAAGGACTCAGACATTTTGTCTTACATTTCAATCTGCTCTGCACTACTGTTGTTCAGTAGCTTCAGTTTTTAAATTGACTGCTGGAAATAGTAGATATGGATTTGTTGTCACTCTTCAATCTTCCCTGTTTCAGTAGTAGTTAGGTTTGATAATTATTAAATATTGGGTGTTTTTTAGAGGATGTGGTAAGGTTTGTAAAAGGATTTGGGGATTTTGGGGACTGTGTTGGTTGGGATTTTTTTTTCTAGTTTCATTTCCCACTTAACTATTCAGTTGTTTTTCAGATAAATCAGTTAAATATCTTCAGTGTTATCAGTTTCAGTAGAATACATTTTTATATAAATTTTTATAATCAAGCTAATCTTTACGAAATAATGACCCATATGCTTAAATGTACCATGGCTAAAACTTGCTTGGTCTGACTTCCCTATATTTGGGGCAGTGATGTCTAGAGGCAATATAGTTCATGATCATTGTGGAAACAATGTCAGTGTTTAAAAAAGACCCATAATAGATGGTCTTTCTGGGTTATCCTTTTTGTGTGTCTGTAACACAATTAATTTGTTTAAGCTGGTTACATTTTACAGCTGAAAGCTTTACTAAATGTTTTAAACAAATACTGAACTAGAGTTTTTGTTTCTTTGAAATCCATTGTTATACTTAATTGACTTGCAATCATAGTTAAAGTATTTTTAAGCTACACAAAAAAAGAGTAAATATCTTAATGTACTGCATATTAGAAAGTTATTAAGTTATTAGAATAACTATTGAAATATTGAGGCAAAATCAAAAGTTCAGATTGTATATATCTATAATGTATCATATTGTATTAATAAAGCGTACATTTTGATGATCAATTTACATAAATTCAAGGTAGCACAATCACAGTAATCAAAAGTGATATTTTTCTTGAAGGTTCCTCCTTTTATGTGGCTTCTCTCAAGGCAGATATACATGCAGAACAAACATGCTTTATTTCCAGCTGACATTTAAGACACACTTTTGCCCTCTCTATTTTTCTGCTTGAATAAAACGGTTACCCAATAAAATAACAGAATTTTTTCAATCTCAGTCTTGCTGTGTTTCTTTAGAACTATAACTGAAACTGTCAGAAAAATGAAAGTAAGAAAAATAGCAGACTACAGACTGCAAAATAATTGGTGTTGGGAAAAAGTAGAGAATGAAATATTTTAAAATACCTAGCTTTTAAAAAGTTTGTATACCTGAAGTGTTAGTCTGTGTCTTTCTTATTAAAAAATGTGATAGAAAAAAAATTTAAAATCAAAACTACTGAGAACTTTGTGTGTTATACCATAACTCTATTTTTAAAGACCCAGAACCTTTTCATGCTGTGAAGTTAATTGCAAAATCCTTTTGACATTCATGAGAATAGATCTCGTCTTTGCTACACTCCAAATGACATAGTATACTGAAATCAGCGACCACTGATTTTGACCATCCCTTTTTCTATATTTATCAAGAAGAGAAATTTAATTTTAAGATGTACTCAGGATAAGCCAAGTAGTATTTATCCTTCCTTCTCTAACCTCAATATCTTTCTGTAAGTCCATGCTTTAACTGATTAACAATATTTATATCACTATATCAACATAAGACATTATCTGCATACACTTAAATCAAGACAGATCTGATCCATGTGTTTCTGCAATGTTATCTCTTTCCTAGAAGACACATTTTTAAAAAGTTCCTCTCCTCTCCTCTCCTCTCCTCTCCTCTCCTCTCCTCTCCTCTCCTCTCCTCTCCTCTCCTCTCCTCTCCTCTCCTCTCCTCTCCTCTCCTCTCCTCTCCTCTCCTCTCCTCTCCTCTCCTCTCCTCTCCTCTCCTCTCCTCTCCTCTCCTCTCCTCTCCTCTCCTCTCCTCTCCTCTCCTCTCCTCTCCTCTCCTCTCCTCTCCTCTCCTCTCCTCTCCTCTCCTCTCCTCTCCTCTCCTCTCCTCTCCTCTCCTCTCCTCTCCTCTCCTCTCCTCTCCTCTCCTCTCCTCTCCTCTCCTCTCCTCTCCTCTCCTCTCCTCTCCTCTCCTCTCCTCGCCTCTCCTCGCCTCGCCTCGCCTCGCCTCGCCTCGCCTCGCCTCTCCTCGCCTCGCCTCCCCTCCCCTCTCCTCCCCTCCCCTCCCCTCCCCTCCCCTCCCCTCCCCTCCCCTCCCCTCCCCTCCCCTCCCCTCCCCTCCCCTCCCCTCCCCTCCCCTCCCCTCCCCTCCCCTCCCCTCCCCCTGTTCACAGCTTCTGAAATCTTTCCAATAGTACATTAAGTCAAATGACTTCCATCTGTCTGTGCACTTGCTTCTTTCACTGTTGTCTTTTTAATACCCACTGTGTTGTGAAAGTTAACAGATCATATTGGTGATATGAATGTTTGAGTCTGTGGTACTACTCCCTTCTGCACAAAGTCTGTTTTTCCACTGATTCAAATTTAAACTTTTTATTGGCTTAAGAAAAACACACATTTACTATCTGATCTTCATAACCTTTTCTTGTCTCTTGATGCATCCATAGCTGTTGCTGTGGAAAATTTATACTACCATTTACACATACTATTTAAGTATTTCTTAATTCAGAAATACAAATGTGTAAGGATTTTTCTGGTTTATTTTTGTTCCCTTCTCCCCCTGAGTGGATTATTTATAACGTATAATTATGACCAGCACAACTTAAAACTTAAAAATTATTTTATTGCTCTCTCAGTAATACTTTATCACTTAAATATTGCAAAAAAGCCTGTATTACTGACTGATACTGTGGTGAGCAGATGAAGAACGAGTAACATGATTTATGAAAAACATATTTGTGTATGTTGGGGAGCAAACATCTGCAAACCTGCAAATGTAAAAAATCTGAAAATGTACAGTACTAAGTGTCAATTACTGATGCAATACTATTCCTCAAATATTGAGATGACTATATGCCATTTCCATTTTCAATTAACTTTTTAAATAAAATAATTTATGAAATAAAAATAATAAAGTTTAAGAGAATTAAGAATAATTAAGCTAGATTTCCTAGTATAGGGTAAATCTTTCTGTTACTTAGACAAAAGATGGCATTTTATTGAAACTGAGCATAACAGCAATTACTCACTGTTTTTTTTTTTCCCCACAATTCAGTCTCTATTTATTCCTCAAAAATGCATGAAATAACAAAGTGCTACATCCAAAGAATGAAAATTTTAAAAGTTTTGTTATGATTTGTTGGTTTTGTTTGTTTACTTGTTTTTGGTTTTTTTGAGATATCTAAAATAGTATCATGATGGGTTAAAATACAAAATTGTGATAACTTATTGCTTATCTAATTTTCTTTAACAGTATTTAAAAAAAATATTATTGGAGCTAGCCCTTCCAAATAGCCTAATGAAAGAGCTACTTATGGTATTAGAATGTCTTAACTTAATATGTAAAACAGAAGAAAATGTGGACAACTTACATTTTCAAATAGATAGTCTTTTCATTGAAGCTATTCCAGTAATTAAATATAAGAGAAGAATATTTTATTTGATAAGAAAACAGACAAGGAACAGGGAATATAGCTACTATTTTTCATCAACAAGAAAAGTAAACAAAAACCCTTTTCCATCATGAGGAAAAGGGTTTAACATAGTCATCTGTAGTGTCCAAAGAGGAAAGAAATAATGAATGTGGCATTCATATATTCAACTTCTTTAAACCTCAGGGAGGAGAGAGCATAAGTATGAGTAGGCATACTAAGACAAACCAGAAGGTAACTCGTTATAAAAGAAATGCCTATGCTGACAGATGCTAAGTAATTTGTGGCAGCAATATCAGGTTTACTATGTACAGGATAGTATTTAGAAAAGAAAGCATTTACATTTATGTGAAGAAAGAAATTCTTCTTATAGATTTAAAAACATGAAATTTGTAACAGGCAATTTGGGAATTGGACCACTAGTAATAGGGTATAGGGTATAGTCAAACCATGTGAGGTATACTATTTGTAAGATAGTGCTATGTTGATTCCTAAAAGCTTCATTTATTTAACTAAGAGCAAGACTATGAAGAGGCAAGGTAATGAAATTACACAACCTTGTTATATTGCAGAGAGAAAAAATGTCAAGAACCCTTATATAGACTTTGATTTATATATGTACAAATCACCTTCAAAGAAATGAAAAAATGTCATACTTCAAAGCTAGTGGCAATTTTTGTTGTTGTTGTTGTTGTTGTTGTTGTTGTTGTTGTTGTTGTTGTTGTTACTGTTTTCTGGACTGACTAGAGCATGAACCATAGAGTTTGCTCAAAGAAAAAAATTGATCAATCATAAGATAGTAAGATTACCTTGAGACACATTTTTTTATTGAAGAACTTGGAAGTGATCAACCGAAAACAAAACAAAACTCTCTTTCAGGGTTTAAGATACTTAACATCTAGTTGGTTTTGGTTTGTGATTTTTTTTCTTCATTTTCCTGAATGTCTTCATTGGATTTTTCCAAATCACAGTGGAAATAATTTGAGACTGAACACTCGTCACTCCAGTCTATTATCAGGTATAAAACTAAGAAGTTCTAATATGTCATCAACATATGTGCTTGGAGGTAATTATCTGAAGAAAAGGTAAAGCACACACCATGATTATGAACATTCTTATTTCCTTGGCAGAGCAAGCTTTCTTGTAATTGTATGGTGTAAATGTTGTTAATCAACAACTGAAAATCTGATGGGTTGTTGGTTGATTTTGGCGAGATTTTTTTTGTGACCCATCAAATATCACAACTTACTCTCCTATTTTCTTTTCAAGAAATGCTTGATCCAAAGTTAGATTTTTAAATTCAATACTAAAAGATAACATTTTAGTGAATACTTAACATTAGTCAGCTGCTATTAATTCTTGCCTGGCAAACAAATATGGAAAATGCACTTTTGTGATTAATTATGTTAATGAATATTGACAATTCAATAGATCTCTTTAAATCTTCTTTACTATGTTTCAGTATGACAAAAATAATAGCAAGAATACCAAAGGTCACATTTTTTTATCAAGTCTGATGTCAATTGTTGGTTTTTGATTTGTGTCTGGTTTCAATAATTATGTCATTTTTTAGTACTGAATGCATCTCAATAAATGATAGCTTGGATTTTTAACAGATTTTTTACTCCTTGAACATATCAATATCAGACATTACAGGAGATAATTTTGTTTTAGTTTTGTCAGCTACAAAGTTCAGGTATCATCAAGTAAACTTGACAAACTACTGCACCTCTGTGATGAAAATTCAGAATGTGTTTTTGAAATAAAATTCTAAATATTGAATGTGACATCTATCTATTTTAATCAGGTCTCTTCCTTCCCTTAATGTGTTTTCTTTCACTTCAGCTCATGTCAGATCCTATGCAATGGCAATCCGTTTATCTGTGGAAAGTGGACAGCAAAACTGACCAATCAAATTCATTTTCATTTACTAATACATATGGTTAAGGAAATATTTGTTTAAAATGCATTAAAGTGGAACATTAAATAATGTGTAAATTAGAATATTAAAGGACAAGTGATTCCTCAGCATATACACTTGACAACTTAAAGCATAGCACTAAACACTGTTGGATGTAAAGGAATTTTTTAAATGAAAAATATGCTAGAAGTTAACAAAATACAAAGACTGAAATATGGAATAATATATTGTGACAACAGGATTTCAGACCTTCAATATATGTCCATTTTTCAACCAAGCAGTCCAACTGAATTAATTTTTTCTGATCATGATAGTAAATAATTTCTTCTCTCAGTAAAAATGTATATGCTCATATCACATATTTATTATTTAAATGTATTAAATATATAATTTATATATTATAAATGTATTTATATAAATTATTATACAATAAATGAGTATTATATAAATGATTATACAATAAATTTGATTTCTAGATTTCATTTTACTTTACACATGTGAGTTTTGAGCAAGATATGCTGTATTTTTATTTTGTGGATGATATAAAGCCTATAAATAGTATTGATCAGATATTCTGATGTCAGAAATGCTCATTGAGACTACATTTAAACAAAGCTACAAAATAACTCAAAGATGCTTATTACTGCATAGTTTTGTTTGTAGTTCAAGTCTAAATAATCCAAAGTACAAAATGTTTTGAGTAAAACTCTTTTTATTCTACAACTTTTTCCCTTTCAATGAATTTCAATGATGAATGTATTTGTGAATGTCTTTAGATTTTTGTTGGACAAAAGGATAAAAATAATTAAGAAAAAAACTAAAACCCTACTTAACACTTAGTTTACAAGATGAAATTAATCTCTCCTAACAGTTCAATGTTGTCCTCACCTAGTAATGGTGAAGGACCTACTTTCACAATGATTTGTCTGACTTAAAAACTGTTAAGAGAGCTGCCTGTAAGAATTATTTCTCTATTGGACAGAGGAACTTAGATGACTACCTTAACTTGCATGATATAAAAATAACAAAAACAAAAAGAAACAACCCTCCTTCATAATAATAAATTAAAAATATCCTTGTTTTCTACTATTGAATTCCTGTCAAGTTATAAAACAGTTATATTCTAAGAGTGATAAAAAAGAATCATTAATTATTTCAGTTAGTGTTTTGGGGCCAAGATTTATGTCCTGCATAGGATTAACAATACACTCTCACTAAGAGAGAAAGAACTGAAACTAGCCTGGCCAAACTAATATTTTTGTATTGGAAATATAGCATAAGAATATAAAACCATAGACTACAGAAAGCTAAGAAAATAACTATCAGATTTCTGTCCTGAAAGTTTTTTTTTTCATTTTTCATGCTATATGACAGTTATTCACATGACTTTCAGTTCTTATAGAGTCTTTAGAATGTTGAGTTTTTCTTTCCCTAGAATATTTCTGGTTTAGTGAAGGTGATTAGAATGTCTCCCAATTCTATATAGTTGTATTCATGACCTTCCTCAAATCACATTTATCCATTCCTAATTCTGAGAGGGTGACAAACATAAACACAATGTACCTGATTTTGCTGAAAATTCAGAAACAGTTTCTGTATAAAAGGACATATTTATATAAAAAATATAAAAGGTGTATGATGAAAATTTTTTGAACATAACTAAATATGAAGTTTTATTTAAGACTGCAGTATTAATAGACATTGTTTTGTGTATTTTATGCTACTTAAATATTATTAATGTCTTTCAAAATTACTACAACATATGGAATGGTTCGTGTCGATGATGGTAAAATCACTTCATTTTTTTATTCAGAGTATTAAAATAATTTCCGATTGTTGAGGTTTATGATAGCTCTCTGCCCAGTCCTCCAGCCCATCAAGATCCAGACCATGTGAAATTATTAGATGGACTATTTACTATAGATGTTAATTGCTTTAGTGATAGATATGTTTGACTTTCAGGATCTGAAAGGGCTGCATATGGACCTAATTTTTACTTTGACCTGTGATCACTACTTATCATTTGTTTGAAAATTTTAAAATATGCAGAGCACAGAATGGGAAGAAATTAATGGCTGATCAAGAAAGATGCATAGATATCCTTGTAATTGATCATACTGTACTTCAGCCAGATAGGCTAGCAGTCATAAATTGGTCCATTTTTCTGAAGTTTCTGCCCCCACAAACCATTTGCTTGACAACCTTTGAATTTTTTTCTTATTTTCTCTGTATCGATTTTCCAATAGAGTTGTCAGTCTAACTGATTAATCTGTGTAAGTATATGCAGCATAGATGTTCTCTTTTTTTTTTTTTTAGGTTAAATCTCATAGAGTCTTGCTCCTTGCCTGAAACAATGAAGAAGCAAGAATCATTACTCTGAAAGGAAAGCACAAATTACCAAAGAAAATATGAGTAAACAAAGGCTTAAGAGTAATGAATTTGGAAGGCTGCAGACAAGTTTCACCTTGCTGCATCATAGATATCTGGGTATTAAGTTATACCATCTTCTGATGTCAACACTTATATAAGTTACTGAATTTTCCGTGGTTACAAAAATCTATTTGTTCTGAGTTTGTGTGTCTATTTGAAAGTATCATATTTTGATCTTTTATTACCGATTGTTCTTGTCTCCTAAAGACAATGATGAACTTTCTGTCAATGTCAACTAACTACAATGAAGTCTAAAGAATGTATGAAACTGCAGCCAGATCAATCTCATGGAAATTTTTTTCCCTTGAAGTATGATTTTTCTTATAGAATCAGAAAATAATTTGAGTTGGAAACCACCCATAGGGATCATTGAGTCCAACTCCCTGCTCCTTGCACAACCACCTAAAATTTCTTGTGACTTCAGTGTGGGATTGGAAATGAGGTGGAACTCAAGTGAAAGATTACATTTTTCCTGTTCAAATGCTAGTGCTATGTCGTCTTAGCTGCTTTGTTCCATAGTGTGCAGAGTACACCCACAAGGAAAGGACATGTGGAAGATTCTCTGCAATCATAGATGTAAAATAGGAAATTAGAGGCTCCACTTCCACAGCACAAGATTTAAGTATAGACATTAAACATTTTAATAATTCCATTAGATTCCTATTCTTTTATGTCATCCACAAAGAAGTTTTCAATATGGTCTTTGGTCTACAAAATTTTGAAACTAAAAATGTTGGTTAATCCTCACTTTGTTCACAAATTAACATACTTACAGAGATCTATTATGTGGTAATAGAAGTTTTGTGCACAGGCAACACAAAGAGATAGCCTTTGGGATCCGCCCACAGCAAAAGTTTTGACAGGGGAAAATAAATTTTAATTCTAAATAACTTTCAAGCCACTAGGTACCAGCACCTATCTAAGAATAAAGATCCTTGTCTCTGGTAAACCTCGTATTTCTGTTAAGGGGGTTGCTTACACTTGAAAAAGTCTCTTGCATAATAATATGTTCATTAATTTACCTCCTTAAACCTTTACCCTAACAAAATTAAAACAATTTAAATTTCTTTACCCTAACAAACAAATAAGTAAGTAATAAAGAAACATAATAGAGTATTCATCATTCTCTCTACTTACTTTTACAAATACATACACAAGCATACACAAACATATAATTTTTCTTTGAGAAGAAAATATTTCTGGTATTGAATAAAGTACAGGTACTGTGAAGCCATGAGTTAGACCTCTTTTAAAGTGAGTTACAACATACTAAACTCTACACACTTCTTTCAGGACCATTGGTGGAAATTAGTGAAAATGTATCATTTTCATTTGAAACATACTTTTGTTTTCAAAGTGTATAAAAAAACAGTCCCTTTCTTTGCTGATTTATTTTTTGTGCCAGCTTTTTTTATCTTGGTACCTCTATTTCTCATTACCTGCTACCTTTTAAATCTAATTTCTCTCCTAAATACCAGTGTAACATTCGCTACAAGTAACATTAAAAGAGAACATAATAATGTTTTTAGACTATTTCCACTTTCTATTTTTAATAGTTACTTGATCTCCATGTAAACTAAGATATCTACAGATAGGTTTATATATTTTTCAATATAACCATATTTGAATAGCAAACATTTCTTTATGGTACATGTACTGACTGTTTATCTTGGTTTGCATGTCTTTTGCCTTTGAAAATAACATTTATGCCCAACTTTTACACATTAAAATACGTAAAATGTCTTTTCTGATACACAAAGTCAGATGTATGTTAGGAAATCAGTGTAGACTTACATTTTTGCTGTATCAAATTTAAAATAAATTTACTTAGGCAATGGCAAATATATCTACTGTCTCATTTAACACTTCATTTCATTCATCTGTGCTTCAAGTAATATATTCACGCTACATGATATTCCTCTTCTGTGTCTTCTCCAGAAACCTAGATTTGAATTTCTTTGATAAGATAGGCTAGACCTGAAGCTCAGATATCACTATCAAGATGGAAATTTAGCTGCTCCTTTTCTGCTCAAGTACAAATTTCTTCCAGCTATTTTGCATGGTTATTTCAGATGGTCAGCAGGAAACTTTCTCTTTTTGTCTCAGTGGGAGGGCACAGTTTCAGAACAAGCCAGAAGAAAACTGTTTTCTGTTTATTTTTTTCATGTCTGAAACTAATTAAGTTGACATTAGCTACAAATGTGCATTACCATTAAGCATTAGAAACTTCATGTAAAAATATGTTCTGCCATGTTGAGACATAATAATAATATTCCAATAAAAGGCAAAAATAAAAAACCTTTTTTTCACATTATCACCTTCTCACATGAGTGATCTAATGTTTGTTAATAGGACTGCTCAAAACCCTCTGCAATTTGAGTACAGAAAGCCCAATTATGCTCCAAAATCACAAGGGCTAAACTGCAATAGAAGCAGAAGAGCTGGCTACACATTTCACAAGGAAAAGCAATTTACCAACCAAGACATTATTGTCAAGAGACTCTATCTGAGTGTATGAGTAAAGGAAATGAGGCTGCTTTTGATGGCTTGCTCTGTGACAGACTCCTCTCCTGTAGGTGGTTCTGAGTTTGCTCTCAAGCAGCTGCTGCTAGGACATTAAGTGTAACTCAGTAGGAAAACAAACTATTCTGCAATTTCTTAGGTAGGGAAACAGGGAAAAAGGGAAAGGTAGGTGGAGAGGAACAAATGGAATCCACAGACAAGATATTTCTCTGACAAAAATGCACATAAGGGTTTTTTTTTTAAATAAATTAGTAAGCCTAACATTACATGTATGACAGTGGCATGAAAGTTAGCTAGAATAGTAATGAGCAAAACTAAAATATGTGGTAAACTGTCTCATTAAAGAGTAGGTTACAACAGCAAATGATTTCATTCCTAAAGCCCAACAAAGACAGGGATACCCATGTTCATGTGTCTGTTATGACTCAGGCTGTTTATCTTTACAGACTTAGGCTGTTTTCATTGAAAATTAAGTACTGGATGAGTACAATGTAAGGGAGCTACTTGTCTTCATGCTGGTGGGTGTATCTTTTTTCCCACTTTATATAATTCTGCAGGTGCTGCCAATTTGTAGCTGTTTTGGGTTGTATGCCGAAGTGCTCTTCTCCCCGATGCCTTTCCCCTGCCCCGGCTAGCTCTGGGGGAGAGGGGCGGGCAGGTTTCTAGCGCTTCCCACTGGACCCTCTCAGGGCTTTAGGAAGCGTTATCGGAGTTCGGAGAGCAGTCAGCGACCCCACGGCGAATTATGAAGAGAGTCTTTCTCCGGGGGGCAAATTCCGTTTATTGTAATCCAACGGGGAATACAATAATTCGAAGGGGACCAGTAGTGCTGCGCCTGCGTTTGCCGGAGCGGTGCGGGCAGGGCGGAGCACGCTGGAGCCAGCCAGAGAAAGCATGGAGCGCGCCATGCGAATGAGCTAAATACGGATCGGGGGAAAACCGGGCAGCCAATGGCGTAAAACCGTGGGGGGGTTCGAGGGTGGTGGGATACAGGGGTACATCCAATGAAGGACAGACAGGGGAAGGGTCCCAGGTCCTCTGCCTGTCACCCGGTGTCCCAGGTGGAAGATTCCAGGTGGAGGGGAAGGGACACCAAGTGACAGACAGGCATCTGGGGTAAACAGGGGGGATGACTTGGCATTTTTGGTGATAACGGACGTGTGGGGAGAGACGGGAAAACCTGGGGAAAACTATTACAGAACCGGGGGTACATGGAACAAACCTATACATAATATAAATGTAATAAAACATAAAAAACACAACTCCACAGTTGTATGTTTTGTGGTTTGTTTTATTTTCCCCTAGATTTACGAATTATCAAACTATGGTCTTGCTAATATGTTGGCACTGTATGTGAGAGGAGATATCTCTGGTGCTTCAAGGAAGGAGAGGGAAAACAGCCATTCTTCTTCCAATCAAAATCTTCATTGTTACATGCAAAAACAAAGACCATGTTTATAGGATGAAGTAGCATACTGAATTTTAAATGGTGGCAAAAATTATTTTTTATCAGTACAATAATATTGATAATTAAATTACAAAAATATTACATACCAAATATTACAACCAATGGCATTTTTTTGCCAATATTACAAATTTTCAAGTGCAGAGTATGCTGTAAACACTACTTACTCAAAATCTTAAGGTGTTCATCTTATTGAAAAGTAATTTAAATAATTACTTATCATTATTTTAAGTAGTAATAATACATATTATAATTATTATAATAATTTCAGGTATGCTTTTTTAAAAGGAATAATGTAAAACCCTTTAAAATCTCCTCATTTCTAACCTTATGTATCGTGTCATGTTGTGTCACATCAGTCTGATTGCATTCATTTTCAAATACATGATGTGACACACTGTAACATGATTCACATTTCAGAGGATTTAAGGGCCCCTGCTGTAATTGTGAAAATCGTAAAGCAAGAAAAAGATTGTCCATGCTGTAGAAATTTAGAAATAACACAGGAGTTGCATATGCATTTTTGAGGGAAAAAACTCTTGGTGAAGAATATGGCTAGTGAAGCATGGACTCCCTTAATTTTGTAAGTAATGGATTTCCTAGGTCTTTTGGTGACTACTGATACTCAATTTTGACACTAAAATAATATGATAGTTTTGTTTGCCTCTTATAAATCCCAGCTACAAGTTAGGCTATATGAAGCCAAACTGTCGTTTGTAAATGTCAATTACTTCGCAAGAGGGCCTGGTTAGCAAAACATATCCAATTAGATTGGCTATGTATCAACAACACATTTCTACAACTTCTAATGTATTTTCAGGCAATAAAAGGTACAAATAACTGTGAAATGAATTTACTCGCTGTAGATGTCTTGGATCAGTGCATTAACTAAACATAATGTTCCTGGATATTATAGAAGTTGCTCATTTTATAAAAATATAAAATTGCTGCTCAGTATTTAGTAGTAATGTGAAGTAATATAAAAAATAATAGATGTGCCAGATACTTTGAAGGGTGAACACACACTTTGAAACATGAATCTTATGATTCATCAAACTCTTTCAGGACACTATTTTCATGCAACTTGAGGAACTAACTTTCTCAAACAAATGTTAGCATTTTCAATTTAGTCTTTGTCACCTACTGTATTTTTTGAACTGATGAAAACTGCTTTATAATATGTTTCAGCAGAGAAAATAGTAGTAAGTTTAAAAGCTTTACTTTATCACTATAAATGAAAGATCTACACTTGCACTAGATTTTTATTGATGTAACATTTGTTATTTCAATGTAATAGCCAATGGCTCTTTCTTAACTACATTAGTAAATATGAGATAAGGATAAAGCACAGAGTAATTCAGGACTTGTTGAGTTGAAATGTGTCATGTGAATGCATTTATATGCATCATAGTATTTATTAGCAATATATTATCAATTGGCAAATGTATATAATTTGGCATTTGAATGGGGAAGCTAGCTGGGACAGTGCTGAAAACTTCCAATGTCCTTACATTTTGTCAGAGTAAGAATGAAGAAAATCTTATAATGAGCTATAGAATAATTTAAAGCAAAAATAATCTTTATCTGCTCTAAAATAATTTCATGGACGGCTAAGGAAAGAAGGCTAAATTCTACTCACCAATTAATTTCAATTGATAAAGTCAATGCAATGATGACATCTCATGCATCAACCCTGTAAAACCATCACACCTAAGATCTTAGGAGGTATAGGATCTCTTGTTTCAGTTTATCCACCATCACAGAACATCTTAATACACCTGTTAGCTACACCTGAGCAAGGCAATGTCCGGGACTAATCACTAATTGCCAGTTAGAGGAAGAGGGGTTGCAGGATGAGGTGTACCTGAGATAAAATTTGGGAAGGAGGTGTGGTAATTAAAAGAAAAAAAAAAAAACCAGACTACCAGTAGTTTTGGAAATCCAGCACAGAAATTTGCCATAGACATAAGAAACAGAAAAAAATAAAGTATTACTTTACTGTTTTCAGAGGAGGAGTGGATGTTCAAATTATTAAGTCCCACTATCAATCATCCTAACGCACTAATGCTTCCTGTAATATACCAGACAAATCCATTTTATCTCTGCCTTCTGGTAGTGTTCCTTTGGTCACAAACTGGGGCTCACAAATTCAAGCACCAAATTACACTCTTATGTGTAATATTTGAAAACACAATTCAGGATATGACACACATGAAGCAAAATACACTCCAAGAATTTGCAGATAGATGACTGAACATATTCTGAGGCAGAGTGAACTTGCAAAAATACGACACATATAGCATGTTACTATGAAAATTGCAGAAAATCTTGCTTTCTTGCTGCTGCCTTTTAGTATATGGTCTTCAGTGCAGATGAATAATGAAGACATGCAATTTAAATAAAATTCTGACTCTTTCCAATGTCAGAGTCAAACATGTCTCATTGTGTTAAAATCAATGAGGAAAAGCCATTAGCTCTTCATGGGACAGGTCCTAAAATATCCCTAACATTTCAACCTGAGTTTTAATATAAATTTATCTGAATGTGTGGGTGTGTGTATTGTGAAGAAAGTTTTCTTTTTATTTTCTTAAAAAAATATCTCAAAAGTTATTGTATGCATTTACCAACTTCAAACTTTGTATCGCCTGAAATCTATAGGCAACTTTTTGTGTCATGATGTATTTTGTAAGTGTATTTAGGGAAGAAATATTCTAGTCTGTAGAGAAAAATACTTGAAAAGTTAGCAGAAAGAAAACATGTGGCTCATCTGTTTATACATTTCATATCTTTTTATAATGTACTACACTGACCATCCTAGGAAAAGAAACCTTCTAAGCTGATTTGCTGCCATTAGTCACTGAATTTCAGTGACAGACAGAGAATTACTGTGGCAGAAACTGGACAAATATGGACATTCATTTGCTCACTTTCTCCTACATTGCTATGCTTGGGCCCATAAAAAGAATTTTGGCAAACTTATTTTTTTTCTCTATGCATGCTGCGGTAATCACCTAAAATCTACACCTAAATTTCAGCTTAAATACAGGGCCAAATCAAGACCTGAAGCAGAGTCTAGAAACATAACAGTTCCTAGAAGTTATGATACCAGCTGTGGAATTTAGGCTAGCACTAAAATGGATGAGTCTTTCTCTAAGTAGATTTCTCTACATCGATGTCTACTTGTCATGCACATGATTACTGTACCAGGATACACCATAAAGAGGAATGACTTCATTCAAATTCCCAGTCATAGATGCCTAATGACACCTGAGGTTTTGCAGTGTATCTGCAGTGACTTTAAACTGCCTATTCAGAAAGATATGTGTGTCCCATTTATCCCATGCCATAACTTCTAGGTGCAGATGCATAGCTTAGAAACCCAATTGCTTTTATAGTTAAAGAATTCAGTTTCAATGTTAGGCAGAAGAGAACATTTTCATCATTTATTTCCACTGCTCTGGACCCTTACTTCCTCTCTCTCATGTGAATAAGGGGTTACCTATAGCCAATACCATTGAATGATTAAAAAGCAATCTGAAACATAAAGGAATTGTGTCTGTTTGTTACCAGAAAAAGTCAATATATCAATATCTTCATACAGTTTTTTCTGTTCATTATCCTTACTGAATCCAGATTATGCTTAGTTTTTTAATGTATAGCTTTTTACAGGTCTAGTTATATTGCATGGTATATGGCACATTTTTTTACGTGTCTGTGAATTCTTCTTCAAAAATTCCACATTTTTGCCAGATATTTTATAAGCCTAGAATCTTACCCTACGTTGCATGCCACTATATGTTTAAAAGATATAAAAGAGAATGTATTTCTTTATCTTTGCTTGTTTTTTGTTAAATTTATTGTATGTAGTTTTAGGCCTATACTTGAGGAAAAAGAACAGGAATACGTCATATTTTCTCTGCAGAATTCAGAAGCAAGAGATTAATAATAGGATGTTTTGACAAAAAGGCAACAAAGAATTAATATTTCATCTTTTCTCTTTTTTATAATGTATTTCACATTTTTTAACAGACAGTCAAAATGCTTTCTCTTTTTTTGAGTTTTTGCAAAGTATAAAGGCATTGTGCCTCTGTTATTTTTAAGATTATCATTTTTCCTCAGAAAAAATCAGGCTACCACTCATAAATATAGAGTGTCTTCCTTGTATCTTTTTTTATCTTATGCTCATGTACAAACCAGATTAAGAAAATAAAAAAACCACCCCTGCTTTCAAAATTATTTTAAATTGAATTACAGCTCATTTTTTAAAATACAGGGTATATGATATACTCAGGTGTAAGTGCCTATCTACTGGGTCAAGGAATTTACTTATATAATGATTACTTCTGCCAGAATCTCAAGTATTAATATACTTATTACTTTAAAAGTGAAATCCCCTTAACTTACTAATTCTAAAGACTCTGTTCATTATCATGCTTTTAACAACAATGAAGGACAGAGAAATCTTCACAATTTAAAACTTTAATTAGAAAACTGTAATAACACAAGTGTAACTCTTTCATTTAAATTGCAGGCAAGTGATTGTCAATATTTTACACTAGATATTACTTTTCTGAGGGATGATCTGAAACAGAGAAAGAAAGGAAAATGGAGGCAGAGAGACAGAAACAAAATCGGTGTTTAGTCATTCAGAGACCAGGAGATAAGGCTGTCACCTCAGGTTTGACTGAAGGTAACATTTTAAAGGCTGGAGCAAAGGAGATGTACTTCTTATGCCACCAAATAGATATTCTGATTTTAATGGTAATTTGTTTTCAAGAAGTGTTTTTTCATCCAATGTCAATGTCTCTTGCCTTAGGTAGATTCATCAGTCCTGCTCCAGACAGCAACATGACCCCTTACTCCATAAACTACTGAAACTTACATCATTCTTTCTGATGTTTCAACTAATTTTTTCATGTGAAGTTGTTTCCCCATTTAAATCAAACCTGATATTCTTTTTTGTGGGAGGGGGTGTGGTTGGTGACCTCCCTGCATTACCATGGGAGGCCACAGACGTGTAGTTTCCCGCCTCCCAGCTTGTCAGTCATTTGTTATCCCTTCCCCCTTTTTATGTCAATCATTTTTTACTCCGTCCTTTGTTCCAGAAAGTTCTCAGTTCTTTGTACCCCCATTGGTTCCTCCCCCGTAACCACTCCTTCCCTCTATCCCGGTTGGCCGTTGCCGTGTCACTCTCCGTTGACTCCACCCTCATGCCCTCACCTGATTGGTTGCCTCGTGCCCTGACCCTCCTTCCCTGTGACTGTTATAATCCCTACCCCGCCCCTGGTTCGGGGCTCTCAGAGCTGGCTCGCCCTCTGAGTGGCTGTGTCCCTTAGCTACCCTCCTCACCTTCCCTCACCGAAGCCCTCAGAATAAAAGCCCTTTGAGAGACACCCGCCTGGTGGAAGTCCTTCTTCTCTACGACCATCGTGCCGTTCCCGAGGTCCCGGACCTGCAGCTATCCGGAGCGGTCTGGGAGACCCGGGGAACGACACACTTTTTCACTGTTGTGCTTTTAGCTACAATTATGTCCTTCAAGTCCAGTCTAGTTTCACTTTGCTTCCCTCTTTTTCCACACCCACAGAGTCTGGTTTCCTCATGTTGATGAATATTTGGTGTCCATCCAGACTGATTTAGTTCCCTTTCTTCTCTGCCTTGTGTACTTCAGACAATATTTTTTACTTTTCCCTTTTTGTTCAATCTCAGTTTATTTGGAAATTAGGGGTTGTCAGGAAGTGAGTGTACTTCAAAAACAGAGTAGTTTCCTATAATTTCATTAGCTTTACCCCTGATTCTCTTTTGAACAATACAATTTAGTTCTTGCCAGGGCAGTTTCTGGGAATTTTTCTGGTATTTACTCCTAAAGCTACTTCCAAAACGAAAAAGTGTTATAGATGAAACTGCACCAGATTCAGTTTCCTCCATTTTATATTGTCTTCCAGAACTATCCCTGAGGACTCCTAACCTTCAAAAACCTACATTTTCTCATACCATGCCCCAGGATATTCAACTCACACCTACAGTTTCATGCAATAAAAAGTCCTCTTGTTCCAAAAATGCCAAGACAAAAAAGTTATAATGAAAGAGTAATAAAACCTCTTAAAGATGGAGGTTTTATTAAACATAATTCATAAGAAAATTTGTTGTATCGCCTTTTGTGTTTATCTCTACGTTAAAAAAAAATATAGTACACTAATTGAAAAGGGAAATTACTAGCCCTGTTGTTGGATGGATTCAAGTATTGCATACCTTCCCAAGAAAACCTGGCAGTCAGAATCACTTTGCATCCCAAGCTAAGTAAACCTTAATAGTTTTACTGTGAGGATTGTTGCAAATATTTACTGGGAATAATATTTACTGTTTTATCTATGACCTAAGTAGATTTCAAAGGGCAATACTGGAGTGCAATACTTAGATCACAATTCATAATACCACTTCCAAATTCCCTTTTTTCCCACCTTAATAGTAACCAATATAAGGTATAATTATTAATCTCAAATAATTGAGTGTGGTTTCATTTAAATCTTGCTTTCTTCTCATCATACCCCAGGAATGCATGTATTGTCATGTTTCCCTGCATTAATTTGAAAGTTTCGTATATAAAAGTAAGTACTGGGTAATACTCTACTTATTATATTTCACCTTTGTTGATCTAGCTGTTGAATTTTATAAAGGTAATTTAGAATATTTCAGTATTTTAGAAATTCTGATGAAGTCCCATGTTACACATTGAAGTTTAGAACTTTAATGGCTTGAGAAGTTTTACAGCCAATTTTGAATACAGCTGCTTTCTAGATGTCTGATTTTGGATTTATTCAGCACATGTACTTAGTATATCAGAGATACTTTTGTATACCCTTTGAGCTAAAGTTATTAAAAATACCATGTCTTCAAATTAGGAGAGCTGGCTGCAGTGATACCTGTAGTTACATAGTGTGCAAAAATGAGTAGAAAAGAAGCATGGATTAAGTGTACTATACCTTAGGTAATCCTGTCTAGCATCTGACCCATTATGAATTATAGGTGTTCATGTGAGATAAGAGAGTTTCCAATCTTTAACCTGCACTGGGGATCATTGCCCTAAGAAATCAGGGCCCCACAACTGATTTCATGACAGCATCTCCCACTGCTTTACTAGAGGGAAACTTGGGATAATGGGAGAGAGGAGTTTTTTGCTATAACTCTGTCCATGGTAGTTTAACCTCCAGCTCTTTTCTATAAGCTGAATACTTTTTTACCTTGTTATGAATATATAGCTATATTTATGTTTTTTCATCTTTGTATAGGGCCTTAACTAAGCACCCTGACTACATGAGATGGCAGAGGAAAATCTATTTCTGTCCTGTCCTCTCTGTACACTATCTCCTAAATGCTGAAGTAATGGCTAATCTGGGTTCTATTATTAAATTCTTGTGATTGCTTCTCTACTTTCCACATGTGTTCCAGCATGATAAATAAAAGGTGGAAACTAGCTGTTTCCTGACCTCTACTGTGCTCTGCATGGTTTATTTGCATTTGTAGATATGGCTTACAAAGGTGGCAAGTGTTGCAGAGGTAACCTGCTTAGGATCTGAGCAGCAGAGCAAAACAAATTTATATTATTCAAGCAGCAGTTCCTCATACTGATCAAAGAGTAGCTTTAGTAGGCTCTGAAGGGGCTCATCCTTTAATTCTTGCCCACCAGAGGCACTATGGCTGTGTCCCAGGTTTCAGGAGCTTTATAGTGCAGTGTAGCAGATCTGAATGATAGTCCATTATGACTAGTATGTTGTCCCTGTGGAAGGCTTCAAAAATAAATGGTAATCCAGTTGAGAAACTGAGAAACTTACCAAAAGAAAATTCTTCATAATCTCAGAGGTAATACTCCTATATTCTGTGAAGTATTATGACTCTTTTAGTGATGTTGTTAGACTGGAGAAACAAGAGGGTTTAAGCTATATCCTAAATTTCAAGTTATATCCTAAACAGCAAGAGCTACCGGACATCCCTTACTCTACTGATACATAGGATAGACTAGGGAGTGAAAAATCTTGATCCTCCAAAATTCAAGCAATCTTTTTCTTTGAAAACTTGGCTGTTAATCAGGTATTATTTATTACATTCACCATCCCTTCATGAATCCAAGAAATTACAGTAGAGGATTTCAATAAGAAGCTCATACTGTTGAAAATGTATCTATTACCCAGTATGTTAGCAATTTATAAAAGATTGTCAAATAGTTTATTCAAAAGGCAATTGTACTTAGCAGTTTAAAAATGAACCTGTATATTTGTGGGGTTTGTGTTGGGTTTTTTCCATGTCAATATATACTTCTGTTTTCCTTCTTATTCTAGGTATTTCAGGTGAAATCGGCATCTGGTGTTTTCATATTTTCTGTTTCTATTCCAATTTATTTTCTACCAAGCACCAAAATTTCAATCTGACTGAAAATTCTTACATAACAAACACAAATTTAAATTTACATCTATTTACAGGTAACGTTCTTTTTAAAAAAGAATTTCAGCTGTGCTGGATACTTTAAACATTGACACTGTGTTTTATTTGCTTCTTATCCAACATAAACATCTTTAGCTCAGCAACTAATTCTATGTCTCATATTGAAATGCTTCTTAGTACCTCATCTGAAGAGCAGTTTTTTCTTGACACACCTGTTTTATAAAAATGCAATAAATTTGATAGAAAATACACTTTTAATTTTGTCTTGTGTTTAAGACACATTGGTCATCAAAACAGAAATGCTGAAAGAATGCATGTTTTCTTACTGATCCAACTGATTCAATGAAAACACAATTAAAATCCTTTTGGAATAGAGCATTTATTGTCATTATATGCATGGTTGATAAAGCAACATGAGATACTGAGTATTTTCCAGGGAATAGAACCAATATAAAGAAAGGTAACTGGATATTGTAAAAAATATTCTTGATGTCAAGAACAGAAGATATGCTCTTGTGCAAAAGAAAATCAGTAAAGTTAAAAAGACAAAGAAATATTTCCCTATGACAATCAAAGTAAAAAGATAGGAACAATATGCTCTACAAATTTTAATATTTGCTCTTACATATAACTGTCAAAATTATAAATCTATGTCAGTATTTAACTGATACCTCAGACATAAAATTGACATTTGACTATTTTGTCCATTTTGGTAAAAGTTGCTCCTAAATAAGTCTGCCAGCATATAACCAACAGAAAATTCTGCTTTTCTTCTATCTTTTTGTCTAGAAGATTTTTTCTCAGCATTATTGTTTAATTCACCCAGAATTCTTTCAAAATTAACAATATATAAAGCAATTTTATTTTAATTGACAAACCTTACATGTTTTAACTTATGTTTGAATCTCTTTTGCGTATTATATTTAGAAATATTACATGTCCTTTCCAAGGACATTAAATATAATTCAATCTCCTTTCCTGGCAATTAAAACAAAGTGGTCCAGCATCTTACTATCTATATTATTTCTTTGCATCAGCCATAATTTACAAGTATTCATAGTATGTTTTCTATGATAGTCTCAGGAAGTAAAGTGTTAATGGAGTCATCCAATTAAACAATTTTCTTTTTCCTGTTTAATGGCTAATTATGTTTTATACTTGCATATGCAGGTGACTTTGGGGCAACTGTATCTATACTGAAAAAAAAAAATCCCTTGTTACAAAAAGATGGGTTTTCTATCTTAGAAAAAACAAAATTATGGAAAGCCTGAGAAAATACAAATCAATCTAAACTGAATAGACATTATAGAGAAAGACAAGGACTGTTTTTACCATTATATACAGACATTCAAATGAAATCAACTTCCAGCTGGTTAAGAGCCAATAACTAACTGTCCCTCTGCTCATTTGATAGGCATTTCACCCAGAGAGAGAAACCAGTGGCAGAATATTAATATATTCAGGTACCTGACCACAGACAATGATGCCTGCATGGGGAACCTTTTACTAGTTTTTTTGTTGCAGTGGGTTTGATGCTTTTTTCTGTTTATGGACAAAACTTGTGGGTGACACAGTAGGTGATTTATTGTTTTGATATCCGTGTCATGGCAAAATTAGAAAAATAATACTGAATAAGCTCATAACCATCCATAACATCAAGATCAGCCTAGAAATAAATATTTATTGCTCTAAACTTCCATCATGCTTATTCATAAAAAATGTTTTTAAAAATATCATTCCAGTCTAAATGCACGCAAATATTTTTGCTCTAGTGACAGCAAAAATAATTGCCAACCCATTTGAGTGCAAATAGTGCCAAAGATCAGTGTGAACAGTCAAAATTATTAGCAAAGAAATTCGAAGTAGTCTTTCAATTAAATATATAAAAAAAAACCCTTGAGTGCAATCAGTTCAAAAAAACTAGATAAGAAATTGTTGTTTTGTTTGGTTTTCACAAGCAAGCAATAGTACATTCTCTAGAGATTCACAGTATTTTTCAGGGCAGGTAACTGAAATCAGCAGATTTCAACTATGCCCAAATGACCAAACAGCACTAGGTCTGTGATGTGACTGTACTTCAAAATGCAAACCAAAAATATTCTGCCATGGCTATATAAAAAAAAATTAAAAGATAATGCTTTAAGCTTATGCAACTGTAAGTTATCTACTCAGGAAATTTACCTAAAGAAAGAGGATAAATGGCAAATAATTTGAGTAATAATTTCTTTCTGAGAACAGTTACTAAGAAGTGTAGAATGTTACCTTGCTAAGACTAGATATTAGTAAATTTTAATATATGAAAATAAGGGAAAATGCTGTAGTGTAAGAAAGCCTGTATTAACACATGTGTAGACTGTAGACTAAATCACATTAATGTTCTCTGCATACATTGTAAAAATACTTTAGCAGAAATTATTTTTAATTCTGCTAAATTATCTTAATTAAATTAAGTTTTAATTTAATTATTAATAATTACACTAGAGGTGCATATAAAATTAATGCGGATAGAATTCTGAAATACACTGGAAAGAATCAAAACAAAAATGATATAACAGGAAAATATTATTTAAACAGAAACAGACTGCAAATTTGTTAAGAGTAAGAACACGGAAGAGTTAAAAATTATTTCATTATGTTAAAAATGGGATTATTGAGACAGTGGTTATAATCATGTTGCAACAGCTGAGAATTGTAAATTAAGAGCCAATTCCCAACTAAATTTTCAGTCAAGCTACTGAGTCAATTAAGTCTTATTTCTTAAATTCCTTGGCTTTTAAATTTTTTACTGGCACAACAAAGAGCATACTTCATAAGGTTAAACATTTTCTACTCATTAAAAATCAAATCCAACTGAAGAAGTTTTAAAATTTAATTTCATTGCATTTACTTGATTGAGTTGTAAAGTGACCATCAAACAAATAGATAAAATCTTTGGAAAAAAAAAAATCAATTTTGGCACAAATTTTTCACTTAGAAACATAGTGGGAAAATTCAGTAACATTTTTATGTACTGACAATTTCTCTTTTTCTTTTTTTCTGTAGCTAAAGAGAATCCTGTGATAACTATAAATTGAGAACACAATAATAGGCATATAATATTGCAAATTGAACCCAAATGCTGAAATAGTGTAACTTGCCATAGTATATAAATATTTTGTAACACTGTGATGGCATAACCAGACAAATTATTTTAAATAAATGTTTGAGCAATATGACAGTTCAAGGAGTAAAGAAAGACTGGATTTGCTGCACCATGAGGCATCCAAGTGATAGAAGAAAAAAATGACAAGGGAAGTAGAACATCAAACAGGCAATGCATCCTCCTGCATATACAAGATACATAACTGGAAACAGAAAAATAAGCTGGATCAGTAGCAGATGAGGCACCTTACTTTTTAGAGGGGGGTCGTGAACAACCTGTTAGGCATAAGTGAAGCAAATCAGCAAAGAAAGAAGTCAAATTCACTTCAATGAAGGCTTTTTATTTTGCCCAGAGTTCTTACTCCAAGCACTCTGATATTGGTTACATGGAGCCACCAAACACCACAGTTATCAGTGATAACTGTATGATTTGAGTTTCCTGTAAATTCACAACTATTATAGGCCTTAGGTAATAAGGGGGAGCAGCCTTAAATATGTGGTGATAATGAGTAACAATGTGCCAAAATGTACAATTAAAACCAAAACTTTTTTTAAAAAACTAAATTTAATAAATTGTTTATTTAATTGGTTTAGATTTTAGTTTCAAACTGCTTTAAATTGTTACTCTTCTAAATACTTGCACCACAACAATTTTTTAACTCTCTAACTCATAAATATCAGCAGACCAGTAGTTTTGCCTAAAATACTGCTACAGCCAGCATTACAGAAGCTATGGCAAAGTTGATGCATGGGCAAAAGGAAAAGGTATAAAGAATGTGCTGGGACCTTCCTTTTCAACAGAAGTGCACAGATTAGTTTAGGACACCTGTGAAATCATACTTTTTTTGTTCCCTCAATGTACCTATTTATGTAAAGACAACTAATATTTTCATATTTGTCATAGATTGTCAACTTAATTACTTTTTTATCTTAGAAGATATGTTCACTTCTTGGGTACATCTCCACATCAGACAGAGGAATTCATTAGTTCGTGGACTTTTTAATTTTCAGTATTATCTGAAAACAGGATATTTCAAACAGGAAAAGTGTGAATAGATTATATACAGAGGATTTCCCTATGTATATATATATAAATTATTATGTATAACAATACTGTTATATATGTGCTGAGAGTGACTAATTGCTTATGAAAAGTTGGTACAATATTTACTCCTGCACTATTCAATTCCTTAAATATTTTACTGTCTTCTTTTCCATGTAAGAATTAAATTATTCCTTTCAAGAATTCCCAAGAGCTTGTCGTATTCACTTCTGTATTGTAAAACCAGAAATACAACTAAATGGTTTAGATTTATTTGTGTGCAATTTGTCTTTAGAACATATTTGTTTAAAGAATATTTTATTTCTTCTGAGAAGCTACAACATGTAAAAAGCAAAAGGCAAAACATAATCCTTTGCTTACCTTTTCTTCTTTATACAAATACAAAGAAAGCATAAATGGAATATTACTATTTAAGATTTGCTTTGACTTATAAGAAAGTTGACTTAATCTTTGAAGTCAGAAAGATAAAAAAGAAACATTTTCCTTTCCTTCTGTTTTTATTTCTTCTGAAATACTTTTTTAAGAAAGTGATATTAAACGTGGATCATAACATTAGTAGGCTTTTATGAAACGAGAATCTAGGAGAAAAACAAACAAGGGAATAATTCTGTGTCAAAATCTAGATATGTTCTGTCTTTGAGAATTTCTGTAGTAAATTCTGACATTGGATTAGGTCCCTAAAAATTTTGCTTATATTAGTAACACAAGAATGAGAGCATTCAGACAACTTGAGAACTGACTGATAATGATGCAAACTCATCAGAACCATCCATCTTTCATCATCTTTGAAAGACTAAGACAGTCAGGCAAGGTTTCAAGTGACAAAAAAAAGCAAAGGTCACACTCACCTTTCAAGATGTGCAAGAAAGAGAGATTCAGGGAGGTGCAGACCTTACTCAGCTGAAGATTGGAAACTACATACAGTCACGTGAAGGACAAGAGGACAACTGAAAACAGCCATTTATAGGGTGGACTGATGCCTCACCAAAATGACTTCCTTCTCTAATAGGACAATCAGCTTGGTTGACAAGTGTGGCAGGTTTGGGAAAGCAGTTTGGGGATGCCCTGGGAGACTGCATTTATTTAAGGCAGGGCATTTTCCCAGAATTCACTGCTTCTTCATGTAAATAAGTATATGTCCATCATTTGCTGTAGACTCCCCAGTTCCAGAAAGTTCTCAGTTCTCAATACCCCTATTGGTTCTCTCAGAAAACTACTCCTTCCCTTCTCCCTCATTGGTCCTGTTCATGTAACCCCATCCCTGCTCCTCCCCTGAACCTTTCCCTCATTGGGCAGCTTGTACCTTGACCGCGCCTATCCTTCCCCAGTTAAATACCCTGGCCCCTCTTTCCCCAGTTGCTCTCAGAGCCTTTCCCTTTACATGAGGTTGTCTCCCTGCTCTGGTCCCTGCTCCTTCATCCTCAGTCTCTCCTTCAATAAACCTACTTAGATCTTAACAGTTCGAGAGTTCTCTCATCTTTGGAGGAGCTTCATTACTCTGTCTGAGCGCCTGTTGACTAGCCAGCAGTGGGTCACCCTGCAGGCCTCAGTCCAGGGAAGTCCACAGACAAGGGAAGAGGAGTGACAGCACTAATGTTACCAAGATCTTTTACATGGTGTCCCATAGCACAACTTCTTATAACTGTATTGGAAAAAAATGGTCAGGATACATGGAATGACAAGCTGGGTGAAAAATTGACTAAATTGCTGTGCTGAAAGAACAAATGTCAGCACTTCACAACCCAGCTTTAGCCAGATATTATGTGTCAGCCTGAGTTACTCCTCAGAGTTGATACTAAGGTCAATATTGTTCAATATCCTCATTAGTGGTCTGCATGATGAAGGAAAATACACTTTCAGCATGTCCATGGATGGAGGACAGCTTTTGCATTGAAGGACTCTGCCACTGAAAAGGTTTTCAACTGACTAGAAGAATGGTGGACAAAAATAACTTCTATTTCAATAGCCCTGTACATTGGACAAAATAACATCATTCAACAGTACAAGCTGGAAGCTGACTGCCAAAACAGAAAAGAGACAAATCTTTTTTTTTAAGACAACAAGTTAAACAGAAGTCAGCAGTGTGCTTCTGCAACAATGAAAGCTAAGTGCCTGCTGGGCTGTATTAAGAAGACAATGGGAAAGTGTTAGGAAGAAATATCGTATGCTTGCTCTGTTCTGAACATTCCTTAGGTATCTGTTTAGGGCCATTTTAGGAGAAAAAAAAATCTGATCTGATACAGTGTGGTCACCCTTATGTTCTAAAAATGATGAATGGATAAATTTATTATATAAGTTAGAAAAAACACAGTTACCTGTAGAATAGTTTTTCAACAGCTGGCTTCAAGGAATGCAGTGTAATGAATGGCTGGGACAGTCTTTGAATGTACCTAATACTAAGATTAAGAATCATAGAATTTTCTGAGGTGGAAGGGACTGAAAAGGATCATCGAGGCTGACTCCTGGCACTGTACAGGATCACCCCAAAAATCACACCATCTGTCTGAGCACATTCTCTAACATCTTGAATTCTGCCAGGCTTGGTGGTCCACTTGGTGGGCCACTTCTCTGGAGAGCTTGTTCCAGTGCCCAACCACCTTCAGGTTGAAGAACCTTTTCTTAATATCCAGCCTAAATCTCCCCTGACACAACTTCAGGTCACTTCTTCAGGTCCCATCACTGGTCACTAGTGAGAAGAGATCAGTGTCTGCCCCTCTGCTTCACCTGGTGAGGAAGCTGTAGATGAGATCTCCCCTTGATGTCTCATTTTTTCTAGGCTGTACAAGCCAAGTGACTTCAGCAACTCCTTGTATGGCTGTCCCTCTAGAACCTTCACCCTCTTCATCTCCTTTAGACACACCCTATTTATATTGTTCTTATAATTTGATGCCCAAAACTCTACACAGGATTCAAAGTGAAGCTGCACCAGTGCAGAGCAGAGGAGGACAATCACCTCCATCTACGGCTGCAAACGCTGTGCCTGATGTCCCCCAGGACACAGTAAGCTCTTTTGGCTTCCAGGGCACTGCTGACTCATATTGAACTTGAAATTGGCCCTGACCCCCAGCTCACTCTCTGGGATACTGCTCTTCAGTCTCTCATCCCCCAGTCTGTAGGTATATCCAGGATTGACCCATCTCAGATTCAGAATCCAGCACTTGTCCTTTTTAAACTTTACATGGTTAGTGATTGTCCAGACATGAAGAAGATCATGAAGAATAAACTTCTAAGATTTCCTCTAAGGGAGGCAAGAGCTACTCATTTCCTTAGGCAGAAGTGGCTCTTGGTAGATAAACTGAAGTAACTTGTTTTTCAGACAGGAGTAAGGTTAAATCACTAAGAGAACTACTTGGAAAAAGAGCCACATTAGCATATGGGAATTTCAGTGCTCCTTGGATTTACCATTTAAAAAGAATTTGTGTCTTGGAGGAGAAGGAAGTCAGGAGGCAATCCCTGGGTTGTCAAGGTCAGTGCACAGCAGAATGTGGAGCAAGCAACACAAGGGAGTGCAATACTATT
Source organism: Taeniopygia guttata (assembly GCF_048771995.1). NCBI lineage: Eukaryota > Metazoa > Chordata > Aves > Passeriformes > Estrildidae > Taeniopygia > Taeniopygia guttata. Next base: position 52,811,288 of record NC_133024.1, read on the forward strand.
GTCATTATAATTACATTTGGAGGTTTTTTCAGTCTTTTTTTCACCTATAGATACTGTACCTATAGTAGGTACAGTTTTGGCCCAAATCTATAAGATTAAATTCACAAATATGAATATGTAGCAAGATGCTGTAAGTACTATACATTTGCAATCCTTGCAAGTTCTGATTTTATATTTTAGAATTTTCTTTTTTCAGATTAGACATTTATATAGACATTAAATTTGCCACTGAGATATGGCAGAGCAAATATATAACATCAGTCATGCAGAAGTTAACTGATGGCTTTTAATTATACTGTAATAAGATGCCACTGCTTCAAGGATTTAATCCAGGGGTGAATTTTTAATACAAAATTTTGTAAAAAAAAAATTAATGGAACAGCAAAAAGCCTTAGCTGATATCTCAACTACAGTGCATCATCTCCTTCTTTTCCTGACTGTTCATTTATGGTTCTATTGTAAAGAAAAAAAATTCTCATGCTTGATGAATTGCTCAGCGACAAAAAGTAAGTTGTACTAAGTCTTATTCAAGCATACCCATCTTCCCAATAATGCCCTTTGACTGGCTTTATGTTTGATTGTTTACATTCCACAAAGCCTTCTCTCACTTACCAATTTTGCAGCTCAGATTCAGTCCTTCTCACTGAAAAGAAACCCTGGATATAACTGATTATGCCCTCAGGAATTCTTGTCATGCCACGCTTGCTGCACATTCTGTAGTACAATTGCAGCAAACAGAATGGGACACTAATGGCTTTATGAGTGCAGATATATATATATATATATATGCTTGCAAAATCTTACCTCCCTGCCCATCCCTGCTTGAAACAGAGCACAACTTGCCTGAATATTGTCTACTTTATTTCCACATGACATTTCAATATCTGAAAAGATTTTAGTCTTAGAAGATTTAAACTGACTGCTGTCAAGGAAATCTATTTAAAAACCTTACAAAACAGAACAAAACCCATAGTCCATTTAGTCATAGTGTTTTTATACCTGAGATTATTATATTTTTCTCTTTTTGGACTAAAATTTTATCTAGACTTTTTGAACACTGAGGACACCATAGTTTTCATTTTTTTAAAGAGGAAATAATGTTTGTCAGTAATAGCAAATACCATTTCTGATCTGGGACTACATCACATCTTTTATATTTATAAATGCAGTTGGGAATGGGATTCTATGATTTTGATTTTAACAACTCTTTTAAATTGTCTTTTATACCAGATATGACATATATAAATTGTGGGAACTCAGGGCAGGGGGAATATCCCCTTGTCTGCCCTGGGGTGCTCTGACTCCCAGGAAAACACTGAGTTTGACCCTCATTCATGGAGAAGGCCTCCTAAGCCTCAAAGTAAACTAGAGACCACAAGAATGTGAAATAGATTGTAGATATTGTAGAGAGTAGTTTAGTATGTCACATGAGTGAGAAATTTAGATTTTAGTATTTTTAACATACTGTAGATAGGTACAAGATGGAGGGTACAGGGTGTTGTTTTAAGTTCCTTTCTTTCTTCTTCTTCCTTCTTCTTCTTGGGTTTGGGTGGTATCTTGTAATTAGGTAGAAAAATCCTCATTGAGGGTCTTTAGGGGTCAGTTATTGGGTTATAAAGGGAAATAATCTAGATGTCACTTCTTAATTGGGTCGTTTAGTTTTTGATTAGACTTAAAAAGACCTTGCAGCATGAGTTTGTTAGCCATTTTTGTGCTGTTTTCACGTATGCAAGGTCTGGGTGCAGACAGTGTGCTGAAGTCATGACAAGATAACAATAAAACAAGAACCTGAAGACTGAAAAAGTCCTGTGAATTTCCTTTTTCTGACAAAGAACTGCTTCAGGAGGGTTTCCCCCTGCCAGGGGAGGCCTCAGGGAGTTGCCTGGTGTGGAGCCCACAAACTTACAATAAATAATAGGATCCTGAGTTTATGTAAGTCCCTATGCTTATGGAATGGGATGTAGTACTCTTATTGTATGTTTAATGTCATATTATATAAGCAGATAATGTGACAGTCCCTTTTAACCTTGAATACAGAAACCATACAGCTCAAATCAAGCCAGAAACACATTCAGTTCTTATTGCATGCCCCGAATATATTAGCACCTGAAATGGCTTTGGGAAAAAAAAAAAAGCAAAAAACTAAAACACTAACTGTTAATAGCTTAAAGAAAGAAAAAAACCCTAATATGTTAAAGAAGGAAAAAAAAAAGTAAAAATTTAGCTTATGAATGTGGATCACTAAGCTATCTCCCTGGTCTTTGCTTGCAAAATTAAGCTTTCATTCTGCTGCTGGAAGTTATCAATATTTAACTGCCCCTGATAAGACAAAGGCACATAGTATGAACCAGAATTATTACTGTGAATACATAAGTCTTTACCTGAAGTGTTTTTATATCAATAATTGATTTTCAGTATGTAATGATACAGAGTTTGGATCTCATTAACAAATTGGGATATAATTATAAAATATTCTTTGATATAATCACTAGCAGGTAACATTGAAACAGTGAAATAATTATGTACTTATTTTAAAAAGTTTAGGAAGTGTCTAAGATGACATTCTTAAAATTAAAGCAGAGAATTATAATTAGATTAAATTTTCAGGAATAGATAAAAAACTGATTGAAAATATCACTGAATGGATAGATGCCAACTTTTTGATTGGTTAGTATGTGAGGTTTCTGGTCTGGTCAGTTTTGTTCAATACTTTTATTGAGTTAACCAGTAGAATACAAAGCATATTCTAAAATTTGCTGACAACATCAACAAATCTGACTAAATCAAATTAGAGTGGTTTCAAATAGATTAGATGATTGGACTTTAAAGTTTGCAAAATAAAGATGCTTTGAAATCAGCAAGAATAACAGTGTATAGCAGTAGTACAGTGTTACAGTTCAGTTTTCTAAAATTCACTTAACATATACAGACTACAGTTAAGAGACATTACTGCTTAAAAGATGGATGTTCGCAGAAGTCCATAAATTAACCACTGGTGATGGGGAAAAATTATTTTCTGAATGAAAAAGGAAAATGTCATCTAGGAAGCAATATGATTTTTCTGTCCTAAGTTTCAGTCTTATCTTGACCCACTCAGAAAGAAATATATAGTCAAAGTAGAAGACAGCAAGCAAAAATAGCATGAAAAGTTGAAACATATCTAAGGAGGAAAGGTCAAAGACAATGGATTTGTTTTATTTAACAGGCAAAAAAGACTGCAATGAAAAGAATATAAACCAGATGTACTCATTCTGTTTGCAAAATAAGAGGTTTATATTAAATAAAAAGAGAATTTTTCTTTATAATAAAAGCAGTGAACTGTGATTATAGACTGCATATTGAAGAATTGAATAGATATTTATCTGTGACTATATTTATAGTCATGTTTCATCCTTCTTCATTAGAGGAGAACTGAGTGACCTTTTACAATAACATCCAGCCTACTACTTGCATGACTTTTTTATTGTACATTAATAAAGAATTGGAAAAAAAATTCAAATGTATTGAGCTCTGAAATATGCCCAATTTATTAAGATATATACCTTAATTACATTATAAGATATAGTGCATACTTTCATAATTTGTCTAGATATCAAGAAAAGGAAAGTAAATTTTCACTCCTTTACTTCTGTTGAAGATCTTCATGGATCAATATTTCAATATCATTTATGAGATATGGACATCTAATATATATCACTCACCAAATACTGTCATGGGCAATACAGATTTGAATTAGAACTATTAATAAAATATATTGCTAAAAAAATTGGAGCATGATAATGAGAATTAGAATAAGACCTTAAAAATACCTGCCCCCTATCCCTCCCTCCTTCCCAGCTCTGCCTCCTCCCTGCAGGGGTGCAGGAAGACAGGGAATGGGGGTGATTGTCAGTTCATCACAATTTGTTTCTGCTGCTTCTTGGCGAGAAAAATCTTCCCCTTTCACCAGTGTGGGATCTCTGCCATGTGAGACAGTTTTCCATTAACTTCTCCAACCTGAGTCCATCCTACGAGCAATAGTCTCTCCCAAAATAGTGCAATGTGGTGGTCACTCTTCCACAGGGTGCAGTCCCTCAAGGACAGGCTGAACCAGTATGCTCCCCCACAGGGCAACAGGTCCTAGCAGAAAACCTCTTCCAGCGTGGGATCTTCTCTCCACAGGTCTACAGGTTCCTGCCAGGAGTTTGCTCCAGCACAGGGATCTTGCAACCTCCTCTCAGGCATCCACCTGATCCAGTATGTGTCCCCTCCATAAGCTTCGGGTGGCTCTCTGCACCCCTGTGTTTCTCCGTGGGCCACAGGGGCACAGCTGCCTCATCATGGTCTTTACCATGAGCTACCGGGGAACCTCAGCTCCAGTGCCTGGAGTGTCTCCTCCCCCTCCTCCTCCACTGACCTTGGTGTCTGCAGAATTGCTCTTCTTGTGTTCTCCCCCGGCTCTTCTCTGGATCTAATTACAACTACACAATAACCTTTTTTTTTTTTTTCTTAAATATATTACCGCAAAGGCATTACCATAATTCCTGATAGATCAGCAGCATATCCATCTTGGAGCTGGCTGGCATTGCCTCTGTTGGACATGGTGGAAGCTTCTACTAACCTCTCACAGAAGCCTCCCCTGGAGCCCCCTGTAAACAAAACCTGGCCATAAAACCCAATACAACCTTTGAAAAAAAAATTAAAGTAATGGAGATAGAACAGGAATATTATAGATAATACTGATTTACAAAAATTTCTGATGAGTGAGAAAAGATTTTGAGTGCTGACACAACAGAGCTACACTGAACATAGTACAGTTTAACTGATATTCAGCAAAAAATATAATTGTGTTTGTTTTAAAAGCAAACTTAAAAGTATATAAAACCCCATAACTATTCTAAAACTACAGATGGCATCTTTTCTTCTTAAAACATATTTTCCATATGATACTGCTGACATTAAAATAATATTTTTTTAATATTTACATACTGAAAAAAACACAATAGCAGAGATAATTTAATCCTTTAAAGCTCAAACTAATTTTTTACCAAATTTGTGCTGCCAGCTCAATACAGAACTTATTTTGTGAATATTTTATGTATATTTTATTGGTCACTGTGTTTAAAAATGTATAATTTATTTAAAACAACCACTAAATGTTAGGAGATAAAGAAGTGGGAAATATTCTAAAGAAATTAACAGAATTTGGATTGGCATCTAGCTGTCTTCCATGGATTGTCTATATTTTCTGAGCGTTTGCAAAAACACATGGGTGCATTCCCAGCCTAGATAGAAAATCCATCTTGTTGTTTTTCAAACATGTTAAATACATCTCAGTAAACAAGCAATATAAAAAAAAAAAAAGCTTCATAGAGAACAACAGTATTTTGAACCTGCAAGCAACTTTTCCCCCGGTCTGATGTCGCTACTATTTAGCCATCTGAGGTTAGTATTTATTGATTCTGCTTTTACTTTGATTGGATCTTACCTACTTCAGTGCTTCAGTAAATTGAAACCTTCTCCAGTTCATGGAAGAAATCTGAGAGCAGGGCAGTGAGAAAATGTACACTGACCTCAATTTGTTTCAGATGGTATTGGTAAAAACATTGTCATCAGGTTGCAGAAATGACCTCAGCTAGCAAGAGATAAAAATAAAACCTCATATACTCAACAATCCTTTCACAAAAGGAGATTTAGTTATTCCCAAAGTACAAATCACAGCACTATTTTTCTATATTCTGTAAATATGAGAATCTCTATTATCCTAATGATTTTAAAGGTCAGCATCCAAATGCATTCCCTGCTGAATAAACTGGCTTTATGCCAGTGCAAGATTTGTTTCATATCTACAGTTTTATTATCCATATTATATATATACTGTTTATATGTGTTTATCTAAGTACTACACAGATATTATAATATGATATCTATATTATAATAAATTTAGGATATAATAGAATAGAATAGACTACTTATAATATAAGAGACAAATCCTCGTACCATGAACCTATGAATAGAATATGGACAAAGAGAAAGATGTGAAACTAATCTTCTCATTTCCAAAGTTTTGTTTGCTAAGGCTAACTCAATCTGTGTTGAGTTAGCCTTAGCAAACAGCCAAAATCACATCTAGCTGCTCACTCACTTTCCTTCCCTAGTGGGATGGGGGAGAAAATGGGATGATAAAGCTCACAGTTCAAGATAAAAACAAGGAGGTCACTTACCAGTTACCACTGCGGGCAACAGAGACTGAACTTATAAAAAAGTAACTTAATTTATTTGCAAAAAGAATAAAATTTAATTACTGATTTGGGTAGTGAAAAAAAAAAAATACAGACAAACTTTACAACAGCTTTCCTTCCCTAATTTTCGTGGATAAGATTCACTCCCTGTAAACAGCACAGGTTGAGGATGTGGGGTTATGGTCAGTAATTAGGGTGGGGTTCTTTGCTGATCCTTCTTTTTCACACTTCCCCTGTGTGATGGGCATGGGGTTCCCAAGGAGTTCAGCTCTCTCAGGAATATCCATCTGCTCTGATAAGGATCCTTCACAGTCTGCAGTTATTCCCTGTTCCAACATCATAGAGCACCAGACAATTATTTTAGGACTGGACTAATTTCTGATTTCTAAATTTCTATACCTCTATTGCAAGTAAGCACATAAAAGAAAAGAGCTCAATGAGGTAAAATTCAAGGAAAGTAAAGTGTCCAGGTTTCTTGGAAGTGCATTGTTAAGTTCCAGCAGCAACTATGGAATCATCTGCTAAAGAACTTCTTGAAACCATATCAGTAAAGTTTATTCAGCACAAATTTGAAACACTGAGTATTCAAAAAACTTTTTATGATAAAAATTTTAGCTCAGCACATGTCACCCTTGGAAGGGAAGCTGTAGATATTGTTACAGATGGAGGATAGTGAAAGGAAAATTCACAGGAAATTAGCCACACAAATTCAAGTGAATTCACATACATATGAAGCAAAATCTGCTATAACCCAGTTTGCTTATTTTCTTTCTTTTTTTCCAGAAATCAGATATCACTGGGTAAATTAACAAATAAATACCCACCCTTATCAGTGCTCCATAGGAAGCCGGAGTTTTTTTGTGTGGCTAGGGTTTATTTGTAGAATTTTTGTCTTTTAATCCACCTTTTTCATAAAAAACATATATGTAATGACAGAGAATACCTTTGGATTCGTAAGGGTTGTGCTGTGCACTTCAGTACTCTATCTGCCCAGTCTTCACAAGCAAAAGGGCAAATGCTTCGTCATTCTCCATTTCAGATTGTTCTTTACAAATTTCAGTCTTTACAAATGAATTCTCAACCCAAAGAGTCTTAAGTTTCCATCCCTGTGCTGAGTTACACTATTGGTTGGATTCATAATTCCAGAGATTCTGATTTGCCCACCAAAATACAAGTAGTTAAAATGCAAGTATTTCAAATCTAAGAACCTTACCTGTATTTAAAGATTACTTCTGTTCTTCTAAAATATTTTAATACAGAACAAAGTTTTTGTTTGTTTGTTATTGTTTGCAATTTGACCTTCAGTGTCACATGGTGGTATGTCAAATGAAGCAATTCTGATCATGTGAAATTGGATCATGTCTCACATGTATCAACAGGATTGATTAAACCTGACAAGATATATCAAAATGTGACACATATGCCTCAAAAACAGACTTAATGTTGTCTTCTGAAAACAATACTGTTTCTTAATAATTTCTGAAGGATATATTTTCCTCTGGGAATAAAAAACCCCACATATCAACAAGGCAAATGTTTTCATTGGAACTTGAACATCATAATTAAAGAGGCCAGAAAGAAATAGATCCTTTTGATCCCTTTCAGGAAATTCATTGGTAAGTAATCAATATTACTTTCCAATCTAATTTCCATTTAAGATAAGATTTGCAAATAACATTTTGTTATAAAAAAAAGTAAAAAAGAAATTAATTAGATGCAGAAATCATGAGACAGGAAATACACTATCTCTTTGTGTCCTGTTCTAGACATAAATCTTTTATCACTGTACCACCCAGCAACATGCTAATGGGGTTCTCATGGTCCAGATGCAGTCCAGTAGACTCATGGTAATTCACAAAATTTACAAAAATGTCCGTACTGGAAATGAGGAAGAAAATTTCTGCTTAACAAAGAAGAAAATGTAATACATTCAAATTTCATCTAGGAAAAATCAGAAGGATTTTCTTATATTGTAAATTTTTATAGAATTTACTATGAGCTCATTTTGTCATATTCATTTCAACTGAGTTATTAATTATCCATAAAAATCCAAGAGATAACTTAGGAAATAATGTATTTCAATGAAACAGAATCTTGATTCAAAATACTTAAATACTTCATTCTCCTTTAGATTTATTTACACGCTCCCTTCTCCCTCCCCTCCCCACCTTTTTCTTTTACCTGAGTGGTCCTCTGTAATTCAGAATCACAGCAGCTTACAGTAAAATTAGGAATAAGGAAGTTACTTGTTTACTAACAATGCAAAAACAATATACATTTTTTCCCTGAATTGAAAAGAAATAAATCAGCTGGTGATCTCCATGCTCATTCTTCACTTAACCCAGTCTTTCAGCGAAGAGTTTTCTACTGCTCATTTTTGCAGCCTGTATGTGTGGCCCAGCAGCTTTTTCTGTCTCTTTCCACCGTGCATCTTGTATTTTTAATGCATACACGTGAGCACATATTCATTTATATGTTTGGGTTGCAAACCCTTGATATTCTGCAGTGTGATCTCACATATGCATCATGGGGCTCTTTCATCCCTCCTAAATTAAGGCAATGGTTACACCTCCAGCTTCAGTGGCCCAAAACCAGACCAGCAACACAGAGCAGTCTCTGGTAAAACACATTGCACTAAGCGATTTTATAGTGTTCTCACTATGTATTTCTGTCAAGTCCCTTATTTCTGTGGAAGTCTGAAAAGACATCAATATAAATTCAATTCACATTAAAGCTTTTAATGGTAACGTACTGAGAATAAAGTTTCATGTGGTTTGGTGTATAAACATTTTTTTTATATAGTCAGAGGTTTAGGACCTCAAAACAGTTACAGTCCTGAAGTCCTGTTCTGTTTTTATGTACTACCTTTTCTTGATGCAGCAATTATCAGATATGTAGATGATTTTGAAATGGGTTGTCTACTGACAGAATTACAATCCAAAGAGGCAGCAGTTACTTTTGGCAGGAATGTTATCTTTGACACTGGATAAAGACAAAAACAAGGAAGACAAAAAAAAATGTTATTGAAGGCTGAGAAAAACAGAGCTTTCCTGTCAAGTTTTTTTTTCATCTCTAACTGTCTACCCTAGAGCATCTTACTGTACTTCATTATTTCAGTTGCTTATGTTTGACAGTACAGATTTAACTCGTTCAAATCTAACAGCCAGACAGTTATTTTTAAACATTATTTCCCACTGTTGTTAGCTATTGTTGTAAGTATTTCAGATATATCAGGACAAATGAGGTCTGACCTTAGTGCTGACCTTAGTCCTAGCTCTTCCACTGTGCAGTAAACAGACAAGTCAGGGAGTGGACAAGCTGGAAAACATAAAGCAGTTTTGCATGCAGGTGCCCATTTGTCAGCAGTGGGTTTTTTTAGGACAGCTTCTGTGACATAGCCAGTCTCAGCTGGCTCCAGCCAACTCATCTTTCTAATCTTCATGTAGATACACATATTAAAAATGGGATTTTTTTTTCAACTTCCAGCAGGAGTTCAAAACCACTACTTGAGACTTAAGGGTTAAAAACAAGTGATAGCCAAAGACAAGAATACCTGTACAGAAATTGATACCTCAGAGAGCAAAAAGCAGCCAAAAGGGGGAGAGAATTAATGTAGTCAGAGGATTAGAGAAAATCAGATGAGCTACAACAGATTCTGATAAGAGCATAGTACAAAGATTAGTCCAGTTACTAAATGAGAAAAGGATGAAATTAATGAAGGTTTTAAATTGCTGAATTACTTTAAATCAACTTGTCAGTAAGAGACAAAATAGTCAACAGCAGTTTTGGCAATTAGAAAGTAATGAAGATCTTGTAAAGTCATCTACTGAAAAAAAAAAGAAAAGGAAAACTCAAATAATTGAAATGCATGCAAATGAACTAGTCAGATAAAGGTTTCATTCAGTAATAATACCATGTACCTACTTCTAAACAAGTGAATCTTTTAATGGATGACAACAACATAACAATACTTCTGTGATTAAACTAAGCAGTCATCTAATTACCTGCTGAATTACAGCTTATATAAGGTCAGAACAAGATTTCCAGGCTTACAAAGCACCTATATGACCTTCTGGAAATATATTTATTGATTTTACCTCTCATCTAGTTCAAACTGAGCTGGACACCATATGCACAGGATGCACAGATCCAGAGCAGAAGGCCACAACATGGATGACTGACTCTGTAACTTTGGTTTCAGGACCTGTGTCTGAGATTTAGTTTCTTGCTCTGTGTAAGTATCTCATAACACAAGGTCATTGATTAAAAACATCAAGGATGGTGCTGATGATTCCATCCTCCTTAGGTGGAAGATACCTGTATGTCTCATTGTAGCTCTATCAAGTCTCATTCTGGCTTATAATAATCTTGTCCTGAGTTTGTAGTGTCTATACAGTGGCTCACAAATCTGGTAAGGGACAGAATGTGTATTAGTGTCAGAAGGTGAGTATTTAGTAAACATTTGTAGAATGATGAAATTGTTATTTCAAATCAAATTAGAATGAGGGAAGTCTCATGAATTTGTTTACTTCTGGGTTGAGTATCCTAACTGCTGAAGTATTACATAACAAGCAAGGCTGAAACCACATCACAGAATTTAATTGAATTGGTCAGGTTCACATCATACCTGATAAATCAATGTTTTTATGATGATTAAATGTCCAAAAGTCTGTTTTGCACACTGCAAATTTCCTTAGGAAAAGATAGGTGCTCACTTGCCAGTTACGAGCATTCATAATACCCAAATAATATAAAATTTTCAAACACTTTTGCTCTTATGTTGGTATTTCAGTCCTGGTAATGCATCAAAATTCTAATCTTGGACAACTGACTTTATCTTTGTAAGATTTTTCCCTCTCTTTCCCTGATGCTCAAAAGTCATTCTAATGCTATAGAGAGCAGTTTAACAATTAATCCCAGTTGCGGCATTTGGACATATTTTGTAATGAACTAATTAGAATGCAGCTGTAGCACGACTTTTGGAGATAGATCTGAATGACATATTTTGCATAACATTATTAACTGTTAATACATACAGATTATTTTTTCTTTAAAAGCACTTCATATTTTGATGCTTAAATGGTTGATAACATTACAGTTTTATGTATAACTAACCTTTTTAACCATGCTCATGCTAATTTCATAGGCTTGCTATCTATATGTTTTCTGCAAACAGGACTACATATGGGACTACAGATATTTATCATCATGCCAAATCATATTCTTGGAAAAGAAACAAACAGGCTTTCAAGAGATGAACACCCTTTAAGTATCTTCCATGTCATCCTATTTGGCAGGACCAGACTCGATACAGAATTGTAGTTTTTCTTTACTCTTAAATGTTTCCCTAGTTGTAGTCTTTGTTTCACCTTGAGGGGAAATTGCTTGCTCCTGCTAGAATAATTTTCTTTACACTTGAGGACCAGATATCTTTATAAAGGATTAATCCTCAAACCCCTGTGGGCTAAGTACATGTAAATGTATTGCTCTATTAGTCATGCTTGGCAAATCTGAAGGAAAAAAGTAATCCTTGTAAGGGTTTTATGGAAGCACTAGGTTATTACTTGTACAGAAGCAAGGGAATCAGCAGGAAACACCAAATACTCAAGAGTTCCCTCTTCCCTAGGGTGTCTTCCTCAGAAAAGTAACAGAGTTAATCCCCTTCTGACTTTGTCTCAATGAACTGATTCTTTTGGAACAGAACAGGAAAAGAGGGTTCTCCAGATGTATATGAAATTATACCTGAGGCCTAGAATTGCCCTTAACTTCTATGGCACTATTTTACATTTTTTTGTTGGCAGCATCTCAGACTCGACATAATTTATTTTCCCTGAACTATGCAAAATATTCATAAGACTTGGTACTCCAGCCTTTCCTATAACATGCTTCTAAGAAATATAATTGAAAACAGAACCCATATAAATGTTATCAATGATGCTTTATGATGCATTTTTTGTTCATATTTGCAGTGGTTAGAAGATTTTGTTGCATCACTGTTTGGGTAAGCAGCAATAATTTTCCAATAAGGAAAAGTGAAATGATGTTAGCTGAAAAAGGGCAGTAAGCATTATTTGACAGTTTTCTAGAAAATAAAGGGAAAAGTAAGTAGACAAGTGATAATTACACCTCAGAATTTTACAATATTTTCTCACTTTTTTTAATGTATGTATGGTTACCATTGAAATATTTCTAAGATTTGGCTATCTTTCCCAGTCCCGGGTGAAGGGTAATAGATTATTTGTTTATTAATAATTTGTTATTACAAATAGTGCTTGTCAGCTGCTTTATAGAAAAGTCTTCATTTATGTTCTGTTCAAATAGAAATTTATAAAAAACTTTTGAATCTTCTGATGAAAAAAAAGATAAGCTTTGAAATCCTTACACCTTTGTGTGCCATAAATATTTATGTTTTTTTGTTCTTACACTAGTAAGTCTAATATATCCAAGTTATCTCTCCAGAAATGGGTAATTAAGATAAATTATTGGCAAATGTTAAATTACTATTGTCCAATATGATTCATCCCTCCTGGAATGTGAGGTATTTAAAATATGTTTTATATTCCATGTTTTATGACAAATAAGGATGAATACTTGAGACTTGTGCACCAGCACAGCACCTTCTGATAGCCAACAGCTAGTGTTTGTATCAAAAGGAGGGGAATCTTTCTGCTGTCATTTTTTAGACCAGGGAAAGACCATAGGTGTGTGCCAAATCTCTCTTTCCCTGATATTTCAATCAGTTGTGAAACCATTTTCATTTAGATTCACCGATCACTACTTACCATTAAATGTAGCTGTTTTTAAAGAACCATAACTAACACAATTCCTGTGGCAGTTGTTTTATCTAACTGTTGCCTAAAAAGTTATCTGCCTGTATCTATGGAAAAGGATGTGCACGAAATGCTCTTAGCTCACTGAATTGTCTTTAGCAAGGCCTTTGACATCTACCCCTTAAAGTCAAATTGGCAAGAGATGGACTGGATAAGCACATGAAAAGGTGAGTAGAAAATTAACTTGATTGTCGGGCTGAATTAGTAGTGACCAGTAGCACAAAATTCTACTGGTAGTCAGTTAGTAACAGCATCCCTCAAGGATCTATACTAAGGCAAATAGAGTTTCTAAATTCATAGTGAGTGATCGAGTACATCCTCCACAAATCTCATGGAAAATAAATTGAGAGGAGAAATTGGCACACTGAACAGTAGAGCTGCTATGTGAAAGGGCATCAATAAGCTGGAAAATTGAGCTCAAAAAACTTCATGAACTCCAGCAAAATTACATACAAATTTGTCTTCCAGAAAAAAAATCCTTGTTGGGCAAATAACTGTAACCAGCTATCGGTTGCTGCACAAAAAGGGCATGGACCTGTTGGGGTGAGTACAGAAAAGAGACACCAAGAGATTAGAAGGATGGAGCATCTCTGCTGTGAAGAAAGATTTTGAGAAATGGGTTTTTCAGCCTGGAAAAGAGAAAGGTTTGACGTGACCAAATTGCAGCCTTCGGTAAAGGATCAGACCTAAGCATGTTTTGTGTCAAACATTCTTGCTGTTGTGACAGGAAGTACGTGGTCAGAGGAGAGGGTCTCACAGAGGTGTTCCAAGCCAACTTCCTGCTCCATCTTGAGACTCACACACAGACCCTAGTCTCTGTGCCCCCCCTATTCACTTCCTGGGGAAGTGGAGGAAGAACTGGTTGTGCATATATAAACAAAATAGTGTGGAAAGTCTAGTGGCATGCAGCAGGTGAACTATAATGGAGGGTGGAATGGGCCGTCTCCCCCTCCTTTCTCTGGCTCTCTTTCTTTTCTGCTTTCTTTGTCTTGAAACCCCAGCTCCAGACCATCCACATTGCAAGACTAATGCAGGATCTAAGGACTGGTGATATTTGCCTTCTGCCCTTGTTTTACCTGAATAAAACACAGCTATCTCAGTGTGAGAGAACGGATGGATTGTTGGTTCCAAACATTTCAGGGGTGTGTGTGTGGTAAAAGGGACAGGTCAGGCCTTGCTCTGGTGAGGTGATGCCCTGTTCTGAACTCTCCCGGGCCAGTATCCCACTCTGCAGTGGCTGACAATCCCTGGGAGAACAGAGGCAATGCTCCACACCTGCCTCTGGAACCCCTAACCCAAGCTCCTGAGTAGCCACCAGGGAGGAAGTCCCCACCTGGGAGAAGGGCCCAGAAAAGCCAAAGGGTACTTAAACTGAAGCATGATGTAAACATATACCATGACCCTACCTTTCCTTGGATGTTATATCAGCTGAGACACTGCTGGAACCCAAGAGTGGTAGCTAAATTTACCCTTTTGTGTACCCTGTCTTACTCTCTTATTCTAATTCCCTCTTCTTGAAGTTTTGAGTAACTTAAAATCAGATGGATTTGGAGTTTCTTGAGTGGAATGGTCTAAATTAATGCTGTGTAAAAAGTTTTATGTGTGTTGAATACTGCTCCAAACTTTTGCCGAAGTTCTCTGATTTTCTGCAGTTGCCAGTAAAATTTGAGACTCCACTTGGAATACTGCATCAGGTTTTGGGCTCCTTTATCCCAGAGAGACTGGATATACCGAAGCAAGTCCATCAAGAGACACACAGAAAGCTGGAAGGAAGCTGGAACATGACATATCGGGGGAAGCAGAGATAGCTGGGCCTGTTCAATGGTGAGAAGAATGAGCCAAGAGACACTGCTGTTTATAATGGCAAAGAAAAAGACAAAGCCAGGAGCCTTGTAAATTGGGAGCAGGGGTAAACGATGAGGTGGAATATGAGCTGCAATATGCAACTTTTCAACTTGGCAAAAGGAAATTAAACTTTTTCATTAACATGGTCCAACACTGGAACAGGTTGCCTATGTAGTCTCCATCATTGTAGAGATGCTGTGTGAAGGGACATCAATAAGCTTTATCAATACAACCCTGGTATTTCTTCTGAGCAGAAGCCTAGACAATATTACCTCTGGAGGTCCCTTCCAAGCTACATTGTTCTGTGTGTCTATGACCTACATGAATAATTGAAAGAAAAATCTGCCCGTGAAATGCAGCAGACTGCTATTCAGAAAAGACCAAAGAAGGGTCCATAATCTGAATGTGTGTTTTTCATGCACAGTTCCTAGGCCATACACAAAGAAAAGCCAAAGAAGAAGTGAGTCTGGAGGGTTACTATTTCCAAAAAAGTCTTTTTTACCTTTTGAGTGGATATATCATTGGGTGAGGAACAGGGAGAACAACCAAAATGCCCCACAACCCTCATTACTAATTACAGCTGTATCATTGGATGGGTTACCCTTATACCTAAAAGGATGATACAAAAATGTCAGTGAAATCTCTAATGTCTTAGCAAATGGCTTGACACTACCAGTGTTGACAACAGACATGATTACTGTTTTGTCTGAATAGAGTGTATGGACTCCTTCCTCGCTTTAATCTTGGAGTTACCTCCTCTCTTTTTCCATATCCACTGAATTTTGCTTATTCTGAGTCAAACATTACATCTGTTCATCAGTGACTCTGAATCACTTTCTACATCCAACATTAGCATATAATCCTCCATCTATTTGCAACATTTTTGGCTTAATCAAAATATTTTCCCATATCCAGAATATCTTCCATTCCCTGATTTGACATTAAATAAACTATGAAAGAAAGGCTGCTGCCAAGAAAAGGGAATAGAAAACTCAAACCAGGCAAATGTTTTCTGTCTTTTCCAGACCCATTTGAACCAGAGTACTTTTTTCAGTATAGCAGTGAATCTGACACATAATGACAAGGCACATAATGACAAGAGTTGCAGACATTTTTGATTTGAAGATAAGTTTATCTCAATGCCCTCCAATCTGTAAGTAAAAAACTCAAGATTTTTGAGTCTTTTTTAGTGAATGAGCATCTATAGAACTATGAATATAACTTGGCTAAACAAGAGCAGTAAATTGGCAGCTGATAAGCCAGTTAATTTAACCTTGCTATATTCAGTGAATATTGCAGTGTGCTCAAAATGGTAAGGGAAAAAATTATCAGCTGTTAACTTATGCTATCTTTTCCCCATATAGCAATGTAACTTTCTCATCAGCATTGCAATTCTTTTTCCTAATCAAATGAACTTTTCCCTAATGTAAGTTGTGGATGACCCATCTCTAGAAGTGTTTAAGGCCAGGTTGGATGGAACTTTGAGCAGTCTGGTTTAGTGGAAGATGTCCCTGCCCAGAGCAGTTGGGCTGGAACTAGATGATCTTTAAAATCCCTTGCAACACAAGCCAGTCCATGATTCTGCCACTTCTCAAAGTGGAGAGGAGCTGGTGAGGAGGGATTCTATACTAGACCTTGCTCTCACCAGCCAGGAAGAAGTGGTGAGTAATGTGAAGCTCAAAGGAAAGCTTGTCAGCAGTGACCGTGAAATGATGGAGTTTGAGATCCTCAGGGAAATGAAGATGGTCTACAGAAAGCTCAGTACCTGGGACTTTGAGAATGCAGATTTTGGGCTCCTTAGGGACCTACTTGGTTGAGTATTTTGAAATAAAGCCCTGGAGGGAGGAGGGGACAAAGAAAGCTGGTTGATAATCAACTATCACTTTCTCCAAAATCAGAAGCAGTAAAGGGTAAATTGGGAAAAAAGTTCCAGGAGGCCTGCATGGATGAACTAGGATCACCTGGACAAGATAAACACACAAAGTAAGCCTACAGACATAGAAGCAAGGACAGGTAGCCTGTGAGGAATACAGAGAGCTTAGCCCTGTAAATATTATGTTTGGTAAGAGCTCTAGCAAGATTATGCAGTCACTGAGTAATAGGCACCAGCCCTTTATGTAATTCAGGTTTGTGTTTGGATTAGGAGAAATGGTTTTATAGCTGTGATTAATACATATAACGGTTTTGATCAGACTAATTGCAGTAGTGTTAACACTCAAATTTATAAAGTAAGACAGGATGAACAATGCCCTCATTATTATTATTAAAAAAATTAAATAATTTTTCTTTGGTGTTCTATTCACCCTTCCAATCTATATGTCTTTGGGACCCCAGATAAGTAGTAACAGCTTTTCTCAGATGAGATGGTAGGTTAGCAATCTGCATCCCAAGGTCTGTGCCAGGATGACTACGAAAATAGTGTTATATGTGCTTTATGGCTAGCTGAACTGCCGGAAAGATTTTTTTCTTTTCTCTGTCTTTTCTTTTTGGTTTTTGTTTTTTTTTTTTTTTTCACCATCCTGACTATCTAGGGATACTCTTCAGGGCAAAGAAATCAGAACACTGATAGCTCAGTAAAACCTCCCTATCTTCTGCTTGAGGGAGAAAGTAGTTATGGACCTTAAAAGAAGGCATAAAAGAGTGAATATAATGCCAAAGCAAAGGAATACATACCAAAATGCTTAGTGCAGCAGTCTTATCTCTGTTAACCATGCTTTTCTGTAATGATTAGATAATTTACACTTTTATATCTCCACTAATAGCAATAACTGTTTTGTTTGAATTAGGTAATTATTCTTAAAATTAGATTAATATTAAACTCTTGCATTTTATATGTCCTTGCACCCATAGTAAAATATTTGTTGTAATATTTACTGGATGGGTTTAAAGACAGGATTTTTCTCAAGGCATATGAATGCCAGTTTCTCATCTCTATCCCTTGTCTGCAAATGGCACCAAAATGCCCATGTGTACTTTAGGCCATACTTTGTCTGAGACAAGTATATCCAGTTCATCCAAACTAGTACTAGTATTTTATCCAAACTAGTAATGTATTTTTGTGATATGTTCAAGTTTGAATACAATATTCCAAAAATGTTTTGTCCGCTCACAATACGACATTCTGCACCTTATTTTCTCTCACAGGGAAATGAATTTATTCCCAGGTTTTGTAATAGTTTCAGCTGGAATATTCACAAGGGTAATAAAATTCAAGCATTAACTAAAACTATGGATCAGAAAACCATAAGGGTAGGGTGGTTTCATGATGTGATTAGATTCCTCTCTTCTGAATCTCTAATTCCAGAAGGTATCTAAAATTAGTAGTGCATGGCATAAATTACATATTTCTCTAGATATCTGGTCTGAACTACTTTAGTCCCAAGAAACAGATGCACATTTTACAGTCAGACTGCCATTGGATATAAACATAAGATACCCAGGGAACAGTGATAAGAACTACAACTTTCTCTTCTCTCACATAAGCAACTTAAAAATTATTCTAGGAAGAAAACTCTACATTGGGCGTCATCAACTAATCCACTGTTCATCATCCTCTGCAGTAGGTGGAAACAAATGCTGTGGGGAAAGCGTGTTGCACAGAAATATTATAGGATAATCTCAATGCTATAGTCTCTAAGCTGCTGTCAATTAATAGTCAAGAAGCTTCCAGAATCTTATGATGCACCTGAAGGATCATGAGAGTTTCCTTACACATTTTCTTCCTTGCCCGCGTAAGAGGTTAGCTTCAAAATAATGTATGGAGTTTCCTTATCTGAGATATTCTTTATTTTTGTGAAGAGTTCTATTATGTGAGAGAGATATCAATTTATTACTCTTTGAGTAACGGTAGGTTAATCCTTTGGTTATTTTGACAAAGAATGAGTTCTTGTCCAATCTTTAAAAACAGCCTTTTGTTCTGAACACTTACTGGGTGAGTGCACCAACGGTGAATCATGAGGGGAAATCCAATTCAGAGACACAATTCACTGACAAAAGGTATTCAAATAACAATAGTATGATTCAGATAAAGTGTTTTTAAAGATCACTGTTTTAAGGCAGGTTGCTATTTAAAGTTCCCTGTGTCATCCTCTGTATGTTACTAAAAATACTTGGCTCTCTTCTGAGAAGTACTATTGAAACAATCTTAGTCACAAATAGAAGGATAAGTATTTAATTTTAAAAAGGCTTTTTTTTTTTCTCATCTGTGTATCAAATTTATATGAATACCTATGAAATATTAACTAAGAAGAATACTTTTTGTTAGAAAATATTTAATACAGAAATGATTGCTTCAGAAGCCTACCTCCTGACAATTGATCTAGTCTAAATACTTACAAACTAAGGTCTCCTTTTAAGAAAGTGGCATATATTAAACTTTAATAATTCTATTTTGATTTTTAGATTTTCAGGAAATAAAAACTTTACATTTTGAATACTTAAAAGTTCAATTGTCTGATTAAAAAAATAAAGGAGCAAAAAGAAATAATTAAAATTTTAAAAGTAACATGACCTACAAAACATAATGAAAAGCAGCCATAAATGAAACAGCTGTACATAGCATAACACTGTGAGGTCAATGAGACTGTGCAAATTTCAGAAATTAAACAATACTACAGACATTCCCAGGCATTAGAACTTATTAATTCATCTTTGATGGTCTTAGGAGCAGTTGCTTTTTATTATCTGGGCTCCCCACATTGTCATTGTTTCTCTGATCACTGTGGGGTCATTCGTTTTTTGTTGGTTTGTTTGTTTGAAATTTCACTAGCTAGGCAAACAAATAGTAACCTCTAAAGTTAGATGTTGGCTAAATCCTGACAATAAGATGTAAAACAAAAATCCATACTAAAGTTTTTGCCTTGTCTGTCATAGGGCCCAGATGCAAGGCTTCTGTTAATAACATTTTCTGCAATACAGGTGTGAATACACTTGATAATATAAAGGACAAAGTGAATACCCAGTTACTTTGCTAAAACTAATACTAAGTCTTAGATTAAACAACAAAGGATATGAATTGTATTTATTATATCCCTAAATATTATAGATAGAGAGACACAATGAAAAAATTATAATTTTTGGATTAATAATTCTTTTATTAAAACACTGGAGGATAATAACATCTCATGACTATAAATTATCAGGATCACTTCCTTTCTGTAACTACTTTCATGGTTTGTCTTCCTTGTCGAGAAAGTATATTGTTAATTTGAATGGACTGTGAACACAAACCAGATTGTAGTTAAATACATAAATACTCACTGCAAATAAACACGGAGTTCCAACAGAATTGACTTACATTTCTAATTGTACTTTAGTGACAAAAAAAATTAAAATCATAACTGCATTTCTAAAGAAAAAGCCAAATCCAATCCCATCAAACACTTTTTACAATGTAGATGGATTTTCTCATGATCATGACATTTTTTTCCCCAATTTTAACTCAGTTTTATTCTGTGTTATTTTTTCATTCTGTGGTTTAAATCTTTCTGATGTACAGAAGCTACAAATGAAAAAAACACATTTCTGTCTCTCTTTGGTATAAGACTGTGACATTGATCTTGAGAATAGATTCACTTTATTTCTGAAATTCCATGGAATGACCTCGCCCTGTGAGAAACAATTCTCCACCTTTGGCTAATCAAACATGATGACTATGATGGTGGGAGAAAAAAAATACTGTGTGCCTACTGGAAAACCCTAAACAAAAACCTGAATTATTAACACAGCTCTGTTTTGGCAATGTTTGCATCTTTTTTTTTTTTTTTTTTACTTGCAGTATTATCTTACTCATTAGTGTTCTGTTCTCCCACTTCAGTGAACAGTCTCACTTTACAGAATTGCTTAATATTGAATAATCCAAGTACATAAATTTCTGGACTTATGTATGGAAATACTTAAAAAAAATAATCACAAATCTACTTTATCTCTCAAGAAGACTTCACAGTAATTGTATTTTTCATTACAGAAATACTTTCTTTTGTTATCTCTGTACTTTAGCCCACTTAAATACTTCCCCCTACTTTGAATTTAAATATGTAAAATCATGTAGTGGGATTTGCTAGTCCCTAGGCACTAACCATCATCTGATATTATTGATCAGCAGAGTTTAAAAACGGTGAGAAAAAAAAATAGGAAAGGACACTTCAAGGCTGTTGTTTCTCTTGGCTATGGAGAGTTAACTTTTAGGAAACTCAGTTTCACAATAATGCACAGGACATGCTTGTGCATTCAGGATCACATCTCCTCTGCTGAATGATGCTCTCTGCACAAAGCCTATTTGCAGTGCTAATTTACAGGTCTGCTGGTTGTAAGGACTGAATCATGCAAACTCTTTATGAGGATATTTTCAGTACCTTCCTCAGTCAGTGAAACAACCATTAACCCTTGACAGCATAAAAACGTTGGTGAAATAAGCTTGGGGAACAGTGCAAAGCTTTGTATTGCTATTTTTTTCCGAGACAGTAAAATGGTACTAATCACACAATAAACTTAAAAGTCAATTTTAAAATGCAATATTTTTTTCTTTTAACTTTCTTTTATACTTTTGAGGAAGAAAGAGGCCAGATCTAGGTATCTTAATCAGGAGAAGTTTCTCCTCAATAGCTGACTAATAGATGCAGCCAGAATGACATAAGGTTTACCCTCTGAAACATTTTTTTTTATTCTGTTAACTGGTTTAAAAGTCCTTTAATATCCTATAATTTTAAAAAGAAAATGTGATTTGAAAATTTGCTCTCTATCAGAGCATTAGCATTGTCTTGTACATTGCTTTAAAGATTGAAAAAAGCAGACAATAGACTCAAGACAATTATATTTCTCTGAATATAGGAAGAATAAACTTGAACATTGAATAAAGATACTGAATAAAAACACAGAAATATAAATTCAAATCTGAAATTTTCAAATTACTGTAATGTTCCAAACTTTTATTTACTTTCTATTTGATATATTTCTTCTGCTGTTTCTTCTTCTGTAACCTCAGCTATGTTTTGCAAAACTTTGTAAACACCCTCATCTTCAACTGAATGCAGTCAGAATTCTTATGAAGCTTTGAAAAACAGATTTATTTCACAAGTGTTCCATGAAACTCTTAAGTTGCATAAAATTTGAGATATGTTTCATAAATTATAGTTTGTTAATGACCTTAGTCTCTCCTTATTTCCGTGTGCTGGATATTGATTCTGAAGCCTGTGATCACTTTATTCTGTGTGTTAAGGTTATTGTATATTGCTGAAAGCCTTGATGGATTAAAAGTATGAGGAGGAAAATTGTAAATGTTATGTGATCTTTGTGATCTGTTGCACATATATCTGTTATACATGACTGTACTGCTTATCAATGTAAAGTGTGGATCCATTCGATCAGCCATTGGACAGTAAAATCTAGAAACTGTATCTTTTTAACTTATTATTAATTGCTGTTTCTCCTTGGTTTACTTGTCTTCCTTCCCAGCAAAAAACTAGCTCACATTTTGACTTTTTAACATCTAATTCAAGTATTGGAAATCTTCTGAACTCCATTTCTTCATAGGTGATGAAGGTACAACAAAGAGGTACAAGAAAGACAAATACCTCGAGTCTCTAAATAGCAGCTGAATAAAAAATACTCTGTGTACAGTGAGCCAGGACAAGACTGTAACATGATAATCAGACTGAATAAGGCCAGCTTAAAACCAGTAACAGAGTAAATGGTGTGTTAGGATAATAGGGTGCTGACAGGATGGATGCCCTGCAGCTGAATCTCTCTCTTCTTCCTGGAAGATTTTGTAATGGAGAATTAAGCATTGTCTACCTCAGGCTTACTCAGTCAGAATGTATTTCTGCAGATGAAGCTGCTGATATGACAAGTAAAGGCACAGAGATAAGTCTTATAAAGCCTTAGTGCTTGCAGGCATGAGTCCCTGCACGTTGAGCAGGCGAGGTCAGCGCTGTATCCTCTAGACAGTAACAAATAGAAAAGACTGTGTAGGTATAGAACAATAGTTGATAGAAAAATAAATCAAGCATTATACTGTAGGGTTTGGTGTTACGATGGAGAAATGAGTCCCTTAGGGGTCTGCAAGGGAGAGCTT
Organism: Taeniopygia guttata; assembly: GCF_048771995.1. Classification (NCBI taxonomy): domain Eukaryota; kingdom Metazoa; phylum Chordata; class Aves; order Passeriformes; family Estrildidae; genus Taeniopygia; species Taeniopygia guttata. The sequence goes on from NC_133024.1 coordinate 52,834,255, forward strand.
TGATATGCAAACCTGCTAACTCTTTGGAAAGCATAATGCACTGAAAAAAATGTACACAAAAAAAAGGTCTGGTAAGTTCATTACTATACAAGATCTCACTCAGTAATAACAGGGTTTATAATAAGCAGAACACAAGTAAATGGTAAATACGAAAAAACTGAAAAGTCTCTAAATACATCTTCTAAAATTTTCTACTTCACACAGAGAAGCCAAAAATTGCCATCTGAAAACAAAATGTATTTTAAAGTTTAACAGAAGAATATGCCTTTATAAACACATTTCTATTGCAAAACAGGTAGAATTCTGTAATTCATCCAACCTTAAAAATGAACTTTTTCTGTGTGCCAGTTGACTAACTGGAAAATTAAAGGCATTTAATTAAAAAAGATAGTGAAGTAAACAATTTGAACATTATTTTACACTAATGCATCTTTATTTCTTGCTACAAGTAAGCTTAAGTTTTTTAACCAAGCAGTTCCATAAATACTGGAACTAATGATATGTGAATTTATGGATTAGCAATTAGCTGGTGATTAGCTTTGTGTCTGAGAAGGTGAAAATTACAATCAAGAGACAATAATGCTCTCTTAATATTAGGGTAAATTTAAAAGGTCTCTCTGTTGGTTCTTTGTTGTCCAGTAATGCTTCTCCTTACCCTGTTTTCTTTACCATACTCAGAGCATACTGGCAGCATCTTCACTTGGTCTGTACCATTCAGGAAAATATGAGAAATTACAATAATAATGCAGAATACAATTTTTAATGTATTTTTATGAAATTGATGGTAGTTTGAAAGTTAAATGCTATCTCCCTTTCTAACATGCAAAGCATAAACTTCAGCTAGAGGCCTTTTATTTTTTCTAAGACTAATGTATTGTGTGTGGCCTTCTTGATTTATTAAAGAAATATGGATATTGATCTAGTATCGATATCCAACTGTGACGGACAAAAACTCTCTAACAGTTTAAAGTTAGAAAGTGTATGTTTATTCGACGCCGGGCAGCGTGCGGGATAGCTCCCAAATACACACCGCGCCTTCCAGGTGATTACAGAGTCTTTTTATCCATATAAGTATTGAATATACAAAATACAAATGCATATTCATAATTTTGGTACATCCCATTCCCCGCTTCGTATGCTAATCACTCCAAAAGCTATTAAGCATGCGTAGTTTGTCCCTTGAAATGGGTCGGTGGTCCCTTTTATGGGGAGGGGTCCCAAAATGAGGAAGTAAATAAAGTCTTCCTCGTTCTGACCTTTCTACCTTTTCAATGCAAATGTGACAAATGAACTCTTGGTAGAACTCCCATTCCTTGTCTTCAATTGGTTTCAGAACAGAGGAGGCCCACAATTGTCTTATGTTCCTAAAAGCTATTTATCAGTTTCTATATTCTTCATTATAAACCCAGCTAACCAAACATTGTGCTGACAAGCAATTAATTATTAGTTAACTACTAACTCCTAACTTCATCAAGGCCTACTCATTTATTATTCTTATTTTAATTAACTCTAGTAAGGCTTATTTCTAGCTAAAATCTTAACTCCTCAAAATCTCTAAATGCCTTAAAGTTTACGTTTCATTCCCCACTTCTTCTTTGGAATGAGTAAATTCTTTTACTCAATATATAGACCTTTCTTCATCTGCCCAAGACATGTGTCTAGTTTCTTTCAAAACTAAGCCATATGCTTTTGATAGTGAAGTTAGGGCTGTCATTCGTCGTATCATTTTCCAATTCCAAACAAGTATTACAACAGACAAAATCAAGCTTATACTAACTAAAATAAGCAACACAATAATAGGATGAATTAAAGTATTAAGTATGCCGGTTGCTGTTGGTGACCATCCAAAAAGCACATCCCACCAATGATGAGACAAATGTTCTTCAAATCGTTTAAAAACTTCTTTGATGGTTTCTGTGTCATGGTGTATAGTAATTAAAGTCTTTTTCCCTGCGTCTCTAATCTCTTTTAAAATTTCTCTCAGTTCTTGATGTTCTAACAATTGAGCAACTAAAGTCAAATTCATTCCTATGGGCACGGGCACTATCTCTTGTACAGTAATTAAATTGGCTTTTATATACTGGTGTGATACTACAGGTGCCTGATATGAGAAGTCACATCCCTCAATCTTAACAAAGTTACAGACACATAAATTGAACTGAGTCTCATTCATGCTTAGATTGTCTATCATTATGGTGGGGCATGCTGTTCTGAGACAGACACAACCTTGTCCTACATATACAAGCAAAGTTGTTCGGTTACCTGAATGCGTTTCAAAGTGGCAAATGCTTTGGTCCGTATCTAAACATGTATCTTTATTACTTTCTAATGTCCCCTCACATATGTACCCAAGTTGTCTCCTCATAGAACAGGGCTCTAGATTGATGGTTTGCCACTTTCCTCTGATTTCTCGCGCCCATGTTCTATGTTCAGAAGGATATAACACAGTCCCCTCATGGTTTAATCCTAGGGGCACTATAGGATGTATTAAGCTCACTGATGCATTATGTATTGTTAAGACAAAGGCTGTTACTTTACTTGTCATAGGGTTATAAGTGAAATTGACTAAAGTCCACCAAGCTTGTAGTTCCCTTTCTATATCAGATGCACTATCCCAAACAATTTTACGGAGTTCAGCAGGGAATATTCCCTCCCCGCCTTCTCTGATCACTGCAGCAGCTACTGACTGCATCCATAGTTGTGCTTGGGTACACCCAAGAGCTAGTGAAACATTTTCGCTAGCTGTGCCTAATGCATTAATTATTAATTTATGGTCTCGCTCTTCAGTATTCTCCCATTCTGGTAATACTTTGGATAACTTCCAATGGTTGTCACCTAGTGCTAGTAGGGAAGATTGCAAAGGTTGCTGTAATTTAACTAAGTCGTTCCCTACTGTTGTTAATTTATTCATCAGTACTTCTGAATCTATGGTATTTAGCACTCCTAGTCCAGTCCCTAGCAGCCCAGTGAGATCTCTTTTACTCTTAAAGTTGGAGGGCATTTGTTTTTGAAGCCAGGTGGCCCAATCCATGAAAGGATTTCTGAGAAATGGGGCGCACTCTGGCCGGACATCTGAAGCATTTACCTGTATTCCCATTTCTACTCGCTTCAGAGACCATTCCGGATTTACCAGCAGTCTTTGGATTCCCGTTTTCTTAATAGCATACGGCCCAATTTTAGTAATCGTAGGAGCTATAGGCTGCTCTTCTACTTCTGGGATAAGTGGCTGTGGGGTAGTAATAGCTTTCTTGTGTATTGGAGGGGTAGTTCTAGTTCTGTTCTTGTGATATTCAACACACACTTGAGTGATATTAAAATCAAGATCGTATCCTCTTATTGCACATCCTTCTAGTTTTAGTCTAAATTCAGGACATCTACTTAAACATTTGTCACAGCATTCAGGGCTAATCCGAATGAGTTTCATGGGTGGTTGGTAAGCCTCATGGAACCCATCTTGCACAAATGCATAGTTACATCCCCAAACATTTCTCCCTTCCCACAAACGTGCATTTGTAACCTTTATAATCTCATTCAGGGCCCTACGAGAGTGGGGATCATAGGCCCTTCCTTGACACTGATATATTCCAGTTACGTTGTACTTGTGTGGTATTGCATTGGCTCCTGTTACAACTGTGGCAATAGTGAGAATAGTTACGACCTTCTCCATCATGTCCATAATTTCTATAGGTCCATTTATTCGCTGTTGCAGGTGAGCTTCAACTTCAGCTCGTTGTCACCTGGTGTCACTTTCCAGACTCCCTCAGGAACTTTCTTCACTCGGGAGTGATGGATCCAGGCTTTCTGTTCTTTGATCTTGATTGCAGTAAAGGTAGTGAGGAGCACTAAGTAGGGTCCTTCCCACTGTGGTTCCAGGCTTTTTTCTGCAAAAGACTTAACATATACATAATCCCCAGGTTGTACATCATGTACTGGCCCATCTAATTCTCTGGTCTGAGCTCCAGCCACATATTTTTCAATTTCCCTTAATTGTTTGTTCAGGGCTATTATATATTTATGTAGGGTTTCTTCCCCTACCTGTGTTGGTGTGATTCCTTCTTGAACTGTATATGGTCTCCCATATAATATTTCAAAGGGGCTTAATTTTTCTTTTGTTCTTGGTTTTGTCCGGAATCGCAATAATGCTAATGGGAGAGCTTTGGGCCAAGGTAGGTTTGCTTCTTGTCCCAACCTTACAATCTGTTGTTTAATCAAATGATTCATCTTCTCCACTTGGCCACTCGATTGGGGATGATATGGGGTATGTAACTCCCAATCTATCCCCAGGTGATGGCTAATTTGTTGCACAATTTTGGAGATAAAATGCGGCCCTCTATCTGAGGATATAGTGGCTGGAACTCCAAACCTCGGTATTATTTCTTGCAACAGTGCTTTGGTTACCTCTCGTGCTTTAGCAGTCCTAGTAGAAAAGGCTTCTGGCCAACCCGAAAAGGTATCAGTCAATACTAGGAGATAACGATATCCCCCCTTCCTAGGTAATTCTGTAAAATCGATTTGCCACTGTTGCCCAGGTCCACAACCTTTCCCAATTTGTCCAACTTTAGGCCTTGGGATGTTTTTAGGATTAGTTCGGAGGCAAAGGCTACACTGACGAGTTACTTGTATTATTGTGCCCTGTAATTTCCTAGCTATAATTTTTCCTTTCAGATGGTTATACAGGGCATCTATTCCCCAGTGTGTTTTTTCATGCTCTTTTTGCACTAATGTCCACAACAAATAGGAGGGCACCACAAGTCTCCCTTCCTCTGTTATAGCCCATCCTTCTTGATTAAAATTTGCTTTTTCTGCCTTAATAAGTTTCTTATCCTTTTTATTGTACACAGGCTTACCTTCAATAGAAATCTTTCCATCTGGGATTAATGTTGCTTCTACTGTCTTCTCAAATACCTCACCTTTGGCTGCGTCTTTTGCCTCTCTGTCCGCCAGCATATTCCCTTCTTCCAATTCAGAGCTCACTTTTTGGTGTGCCTTAATGTGCATGATGGCTACCTTCTCAGGTAGCTGCACTGCATCTAGTAGTCTCAGTATTTCTTGTGAATGTTTAATATTCTTCCCTTGCGAATTCAACAGTCCCCTCTCTTTCCAAATGGCTCCATGTGCATGAACTACCCCAAATGTATACCTTGAGTCTGTGTAAATGTTAATCTCTCTTCCTTTTGCCAACTCTAAGGCTCAAGTTAAGGCAATTATTTCAGCCTTCTGTGCAGAGGTGTTTGCTGATAACGGTCCAGACTCTATTACCTCTCTGCTTGTGGTAACCGCATACCCAGCATGCCTTTTTCCACTGATGACATAGCTGCTTCCATCAGTAAACCAAGTCTCAGCACCTTCGAGTGGGGTGTCCTTCAGATCTGGACGGCTGGAGTAGGTGGCTTCAATGGTCTCCAGACAGTCATGGATCACTGGTTCTCCCATACTCCCGGTCTGGGAGTCCTAAGGCTGGAGCTGACATGAGAGCCTTCTTTAGTTGGTCGAAGGCTTGGGTTGCTTCCTTTGTCCACTGGAGATCTCTGCTCTCTTCTGTGATCAGGGCATACAGAGGTTTAACAAGTAACCCATAGTTATAAATCCATAGTCTGCACCACCCTGTCATGCCTAAAAAGGTTCTCAGTTCTTTCACTGTCTGAGGTCTTGGGGTCTGACATATTGCTTCTTTGCGATCTTGGCCCAAGGTCCTTTGTCCAGCACTCACTTCATAACCCAGGTAAATGACTGTTTGCCTCACCATCTGGGCTTTCTTCTGGGATACTCGATACCTCTGCAGGCCCAAAAAGTTTAGGAGGCTTACCGTCCAATCCACACATGTTTCCTGGGTCTGGGTGGCTATCAGGAGATCATCCACATACTGAAGCAACTGTCCTTCTCCTGGTGGAGGTTCCCAAGATTCTAAATCCTTGGCAAGCTGTTCCCCAAATATAGTAGGAGAGTTCTTGTATCCCTGTGGTAATACACACCATGTGAGCTGGTTCCTCCGTCCAGTTTTGGGGTTCTCCCATTCAAATGCAAAAATTTTCTGGCTGGCTTCGTGGAGAGGGAGGCAAAAGAAAGCATCCTTTAAATCTAAAACGGTAAACCATGTTAGTTCAGGTGTTAAACGAGTTAACAAGGTATAAGGGTTAGCAACTACTGGGTACAAGTCTTCAGTTACCCTGTTAACAGCCCTTAAATCTTGTACTAACCTGTATGACCCATCAGGCTTCTTTACTGGCAAAATGGGGGTATTAAAATCAGATTGACACTCTTTTAACAGTCCTATTTGCAAAAAGTTTTCTATAATTGGGCTAATCCCTTCTCTATCTTCTTTCTTCAGGGGGTATTGTTTAACCCTTACTGCCCGTTCCCCCTCCTTAAGCTTGATTTGTATAGGTACTGCATTCTTTGCTCTCCCTGGTATATTAGAAGCCCATACCCCAGGGAATACTTGATCCATTATTTTCTTGAAGTTTTTTTCTTCTTCACTTACAGTTTTAAGTTCTTTGGTTATTAACATTAGGCTCAGCAACTCCACGTATTGTTGGTCCTTTACCTCCAAGCTAATGTCTCCATTTTTAAATATTATTTTTGCATCCAGCTGCTCTAGCAGATCCCTGCCCAAAAGTGCAGATGGAGCATTAGGCATATATAAAAACCGGTGAATTCCCCATTGCTTTCCCAATTTATATTTTAACGGTTTGCAAAAATATGCTCTCTCAGATTGGCCAGTAGCCCCTTTTACCATAACATAATCATTTGTTAAAGGTATTAGGGCCTTATTTAACACTGAAAATGTTGCCCCTGTGTCTACTAAAAATTCTACTTCCTTTTCTTTATTCCCTAGTTTAACTATAACCAGAGGGTCCCCTAGGGTAGGGCCCTCCGGTCCTCCTCAGTCCTCCTTTGCGTGAGCAACTACTCTTTCTCCCCCCCGATCGCTTTTTCTTTGTTCGTCACCTTTTCTTCGTTCTGGGCACTGGTTCTTCCAGTGTCCAAATTTCCTGCAAAATGCACATTGATCTTTTCCCAGTCGGGGTGGTCCTTGTCTTGGCGGGTCTTGCTCACATCTTTCCTTTCCTTCCCCCCTTGCTACTGCTACTAATTTCCTCATCCCTTGTTTATATCCTTCCTCCCGGTTACTAAAGACTCTCCATGCTTCATCTAATAGAGTCTCCAAGTCTCGGCTGTTTGGGCCCCGGATCTTCTGAAGTTTCCGCCTGATATCTCCTGTGGATTGTCCTAAAAACAAATTTATTAGTTGTTGTATTCCTTCCTCTGATCCAGGGTCCAGAGTGGTGTATCGCCGCATCGCGTCTCGTAGGTGATCTAAAAAATCAGAGGGTGTTTCAGAGGGACCTTGTTTAACAGCATACAAAGCTGACCAGTTTATGGTCTTAGGAATTGCTCGTTCTAGTCCTTTCACTATAAAGTCTTGATATCTCTTAAGCTGTGCTAATTCATCAGGTTCATTGGGATCCCACATCGGGTCCTGAAGAGGAAATACATCTTTAATATCCTCTTGTGTTGATACACAAGCATCCTCAGCTAAGTCCTTGGATACCTTTAAAACCAACTGCTTCTCTGTTTCTGTTAAAGCATCAAGTAGTAACTGCATGTCTGTCCAATCAGGTAAATGCTGCTTAACCATAAACTTCAACCTTTTGGCAACGCCTATCGGGTCATTTCGATAACCTTTAGCAGTCTTTTCCCAAGCCTCTAAATCTATTGAGAAAAAGGGGACCTTAATTATCCTTGGCTCCCCATCAGAGGCTATAGCTTGCCTTAAGGGTGCTTGTATAACTCCTTTAGTTTGCTTTCTAGTTGTTTGTGGGGGTGGGTTCATTCTGGTTTGCCTTCTGGTCCTTGATGCTATTGGACCTTGTGGGGAAGGCCTGGGACTTGGTTCAGATTCATCCCATTCACTATCACTACTGGGCAATGGTGGATAAAACCTCGAGGGTTCCCCTGATCTAGGAGTTGGTGGGGAAACTCTTGCTTTAATTACTGTTTTTTCCAGGGTAGACGAATCAGAGGATAGGTTAGGGGAGGCTGAAGTTGGTGAGGGTTCTGATTTCACTCGTTCCCTCACCCCCTCCTCTACTCCCCTCCCTTCCTGGTTTCTAGGTGGTGGTAAAAGTGTCTCCACTGTCCCTTGTTCTAAGATCTCTGTTGCATACACTTTACTTGGGTGCGAGCATCTTTGATTTATTGAACATGTGCTGCAACACCGTTTGAGCTTTTCCTTGTTAGCCTTATTATCCTTTTCAAGAGCCAGTACCAGTGGATCAGACGGTGGCCTAATCCCACAATCCCTTTGCCACTCAGGGTGATTTCGAAGACTGAAAAACATATCAGCATAAGTTACTTCTTGCCACTTTTGTTCACGCCTAAGGAAAAGCATTAACTGTAATAAAGTCTCATAGTCTAAAGTACCATTTGCTGGCCATTTCAACCCCCCATCAAGTCTATAGAGTGGCCACCACTGTGTAGAAAATTTAACAAGTTCTCTTTTAGTTTCACTACCACCATAGCCTACCAGTGCTTTCCAGTGTGTTAAGATACACCCTAAAGGGGTTCCCTTAGGAATCTCTTTGCTCTCATTTGCCCCCATGTTCAGGGTTTTTCTTTTCAAAACGTCTTTTGATCTTATCCCAGTTCTTAAGCTTTACCTGGTATTCTTCTGGTACAAAAATATGCTGGCCACACTCAACTCTAAGTATTTCCACTGGTTTCTTCAAAGTTCCTGAAACTCCGTTTTCTAACAATTCAAATATTTTACTGCTACCAGGAACCTCTTGACCAGTCACCAACAAAACTCGTATAACTTTCTGGGTGGCCTTTTGTTCTTTTGAACGACAAAAAGCACAAATTCCAGTCTTAGGTATTAGCCACCTGTACCCTTTTCGGACCCACAAATCCTGACAGACTACACACCGAAATACAATCCACGGATTACAATAACAATCTTTATTTGGGCAGGGGAATATTTCTGACCCAGGCTTTCGATTCCTGTTTCTCCCGGTCCTGGTCATATAGCTATGCTAGCAAACAAAAGGGATAAAACAATTTGTTAGTTAATTTTCACCTTTTCTCCCTTCAAAACAAGGTTCAGAGCAGCAGCTGTTGAGGAAAACTTGTTATACAAAAGAAAAGGGAAAAAGAAAAAACAAAGAAAAAAAACCAAAAATTGCAAGTTATTAATCACTCATTAAATCAAATCCTTTGTTATGTTTTGCTCTGGGTATATTACTGTTAAAATTTGTTTAAAAACTGTAAACAAACTTTCATACACTGTAGCAAGTTTGCAGTTAAAAGCCAAGCGTATCTCCTGTCGCACTGTAAACCAAGGACAAATGGAAATTTGACAAACTATCAGTCCAGTTTCGACCGAAATTTCGCGACTCCACACTGCACTGAGAGCTGTGTGAACTGCTACTATAGCCTGTTCTAAGAATTTTTGGATTGCTGACCAGATTTCTCTCACCCTTTGATTGAAAATGTTACAAAATGCAAAGTTCGGTTGCGTATTCGCAGCTGCAAAACCAGGTTTCTCTTTTTCCAAAAGGACCTAAATTCTAATAGTTTAGGCTCACGAAAAAACACTCTGGAGTTTTTCACAACTCCGAACACATTCAACAAATGTTCGAACAAGGTCTTGCTAAAATCACACAAACTTCAGTCAAAACACAACACAAATCTTTCAGCAAAAAGTGGAGGGGAGGAAAAGATAAACTACTAGCAAACACTCACTCACTAAACTTGGGGTTTTTTTTTTAGGCAGTTGAAAAATGTATCCTGAGGTCACAGAGCCTAAATTCTCTTCTAGTTATCTGGGAGACAAATGACCTCTTAATCACCAGGACTATCTTAAAAGTAGTTTAGGTTTTTCACTTCACCCTCTAGCTATAAAACAAAAATTCAACTTACAAAGCTTTTCATCCAACAACATATCAAATAAAATTTTCACAGTCAAAAGCACACACTGCCCAAATTCACACAAATACACACAATCTAAGCACCATGCAAATACTTTAAAGCAGTCTGCACTCCCAAAGGTCAGTATTTCTTTGCAAAGCAAATAACAATTTCACAAACTTCTTACAACTTCAGGTTCACAAAGCTCCTAAAATCACTTACAAAAATTAATAACACACGCCAAATCACACAAATTATAATGCTCACAGCACTAGCTCTTACAAACCACAACAATTACAATGCTCAAATAGTTTTCCACAGCCTAAACACACAAAATCACAAACTCACTAAACAAACACGGATCCGGTTACAACACACACATACAGCGCTTGGGGCCACAACCCAAATTGTCACAACAGGACGCTTCGCGTCCCAAGGTTCAGACTAACCACCCAAATTATGGATTACTAAGGTGCACCTTCCAAATTACAAACTGAGATCAGAGCCACTCCTGCTCCAATCTAAATCCACAACACCACAGCCGCTGCCTCCTCTACGAGGCACAGACTGCTAAACCTCTGGTACTGCTACCTCCTCTACGAGGCACAGACTACCAACCTTGCTGCTGCCTCCTCTACGAGACACAGACTACAAAACTTCTGGTGCTGCTGCCTCCTCTACGAGACACAGACTACAAAACTTCTGGTGCTGCTGCCTCCTCTACGAGGCACAGACTACCAACCTTCTGGTGCTGCTGCCTCCTCTACGAGGCACAGACTACCAACCTCGGATACGAGACGTCTCTCGTGTCTTTTTAACTGCCTATATAATAAGGTACCTTCCCTCAAATATAAACATACCTCTTGTCCGTAGTCCAGCAGGTTCTGGTCTTTCCCCGGGTAGTCAGCGAGATCGCAGGATCCCTCTTCCCAGAAATTTCTGGGTGGGCGCCCAGAGGGGTCCCGGACCCCACCGGCCCCACGGCCAGAGAGAGCAGTTCTCCTGGCTGGCTCGCCAAAATGATTTATTAAAGAAATATGGATATTGATCTAGTATCGATATCCAACTGTGACGGACAAAAACTCTCTAACAGTTTAAAGTTAGAAAGTGTATGTTTATTCGACGCCGGGCAGCGTGCGGGATAGCTCCCAAATACACACCGCGCCTTCCAGGTGATTACAGAGTCTTTTTATCCATATAAGTATTGAATATACAAAATACAAATGCATATTCATAATTTTGGTACATCCCATTCCCCGCTTCGTATGCTAATCACTCCAAAAGCTATTAAGCATGCGTAGTTTGTCCCTTGAAATGGGTCGGTGGTCCCTTTTATGGGGAGGGGTCCCAAAATGAGGAAGTAAATAAAGTCTTCCTCGTTCTGACCTTTCTACCTTTTCAATGCAAATGTGACAAATGAACTCTTGGTAGAACTCCCATTCCTTGTCTTCAATTGGTTTCAGAACAGAGGAGGCCCACAATTGTCTTATGTTCCTAAAAGCTATTTATCAGTTTCTATATTCTTCATTATAAACCCAGCTAACCAAACATTGTGCTGACAAGCAATTAATTATTAGTTAACTACTAACTCCTAACTTCATCAAGGCCTACTCATTTATTATTCTTATTTTAATTAACTCTAGTAAGGCTTATTTCTAGCTAAAATCTTAACTCCTCAAAATCTCTAAATGCCTTAAAGTTTACGTTTCATTCTCTTACTTTAAAGGGTCTTCACAGAATTTCCCCATGCCATATAAACCAGCTAGTGACATATTTAGAGAATTTTATAAATTATTTTTAATAGAAAAAAAGATTCTACCTGCTAACAATGACTTTTTGTGGTTCCCTAATGACGTTCTGTGGGGTCTTGTTTTTCTATGACATTAGGAAGGATAGTAACCAGAGAGGTGTTCAGTCATCTCCAGGAAAACAGAGCCTCATCATGCATAATGATATCTTGGGAGGAAAAATGCCATCACTCTAAGTGACTTTCTTTCCTCCTTCCTCTCCCAGCTTCTATTGCTGGGCACCACATCATATGCCATGGGATATCCCATTGGTCAGCTGAGGTCAGCTGTGGTGGCTGTGTCCCCTTCAGCCTCTTGTGTATCCCACCGCAGTCCCTGTTGGTGTGGCAGCATGGGGAAACAAGAAAAGCCTTGCCACTCTGTAAGCACTGTCCAGAAATAGCTAAAATATTCCCATGTTGTTATCACTGTTTTGGTCACAGGTCCAAAAGAACACCATAACAAATCCTATGAATAAAATTAACTCTATCACAACCAAAACCAGAAGTCAAGCCTTTGTTAATATTAGTGTGATTTGAGACAGGATTTCTATTATGGTGTGTTTTGTTTAGGGATTTAGATTATAAGTCTTTCTTTCTGTCTATGGATAAAACACTTCTGTATTAGATTGAGATGTCTTTTATTTATTAGTCTATTTGTACCCATGTTATGATGTGAGTATAAATCCAGCCACTTCAAGTGGCCTCTTCACTGTATCCTGTTTTACTCTTACCAAAAATTGGAGTAATAGCATGGAAAATACCTCATTTTTCTTAATTATTTGCTAGAACCTTTTCAATAAGCTATTCTCCGGAAATATCTGGGAGAACTTTATGTCATCTCTGTTCAGATGCTGGGGGTGGATCTACTTTAATTTATTCTGAATTCTACAGAAAATATCTCATATTTTGTCCAGAAAGATCAAACTCAGCATATATTTTTAATTTCTTTTTCTGGATTTTTAAAAATAGATTCTGGGTTTTTCTGGAGACTAGACATTTTTTTTTTCTGTGATAACAAATGTTAAGTAGTATTGTTACTTTCCTATATGGAAGATTAAAACTGTTTAAAATGTGCCAGAATTTTATGTAAGACAGAACTTTCATGAGGATCGACCCAGATCTTTTCTTGTCAGTTAATGAATCTTGATGAAGGCATAAGCTGTTTTTGTTGCAGTTTGTACATGTCTAAATAAATTTCAAAGTGTTTAGATATGACTTCATGAACATTAAAATATGTTCCTTAAAACTTTTTTATTTGGAGATATCAACCTTCTTTCTTTACACAAAGAGGGGACTCTGCATTTCTTGTCTCACCTTTTCCTTCTTATACAAAATTTTCCTTTAAAATTGTAAAAATGTATTATTTAAATATATCTATATGTATGTAATTTGAATAAAGTCTAGTATTTCTATGACACTGTGATTGCATCAAAAAATTTGAACTTGCTTGCTATGGTATTCTTCACATTGTCTATCTCTTTTTTACAATTCTTGCTTTCTACATGAGAATTATGCTAAAAATATGAATAATATATGCAATCTAATAGCATCTTCTATGCTAAATTGTCACTGCCTCCAACTATGTTACCTTCAGAATGTGTAAGGCTCGATACAGCTGTCCTCCACAGTTGTACACTAAGTTCATTTTAATGAGATGTGACATGGACGTAAGTGTTGGTTGTGATTACTGTGCACACATTTTGTTCTGAAACAGGTATGTCTCAGGCATGTTTCTGAGCATATTTTATTTTACATTTCCCCCTTAACAATACAAAAAATGTTCTCAGAAACAATGAGAACAATGTTTCTTTTTCTCAGAAACAATGATCTTTTTGTAAGGAAGAAAGTTTTTAATCAGAGAAGAATAGCACTTCCTCAAAATTGAGTTAAATAAAGGTCATAATGTAGATATTAATGTGGGTTGGTATTTTTTGTTTTCTAGTCTTAAAGATTTTTCACTATAACTTTTTATTTACCAGAGACAGAGGGGACACAACAGTATTTTTTAAACTTCAAAAAGATCTCTTCACTTTAATTAAATTCTTAGTTATAAAGATGAAAAAAATCGGTTCTAGAGATATTTTTTTGTAATATTGAGGAAAAAAATAAACACATTTTTATACTTTCCTATACTTTCTATGTTTGATTTTTTTTTTTAAGATTGTGCTAAATTAATTCCAGCATTTTTACTCTATTATTATGTGTCCATACATAAGACCTATATATTTGGCTTCTTGCTGTTAATAAAGCTGGTAAAAGAAACTTGGGGCTTTTTTTTGATACTGCAATAGAAGCTGCTTACAAAGCAAAGATGTGAGAGTCACGTTGCAGTAAAAAAAAAAAAACAAACCAACATCATGCATAATTCAAAATTATCTGTTCTATGAATGATCGGGATATCAAAAAAGTTCTTATTGCTCTTCTGTTGGAGTAGGAGAAATCAATATTTTTGGCTGATATTTTGTCAAGATGGTCAATGTCTAAGATAAAAAGTAAAGCTGAAATAGAAGTGTATTTTGAGAGTAAATTTAGTCAGAAGCCTGTGAATTTATACTGGTCCTCATACAATCCCTGGGCCACATTCTCCTTTGATTTTTCACAAATTCTAGAGAAATAATTATTACTGAAGATCATAACCATTTCTGATTGTGCATTCAAATATTTTCCTGAAGTATCAGGAATGGTGTGACCAAGGGTGTTATGAGATAAAAATGAGACTTTAAAGTGCACACAAGAGACAGAAGTATAGGAAATTGCAGGCAATTTTCACTTGCATTAATATCAGATGACATCTCCTATTACTGCTGCAGCTCTGCTGTTGGCTGATAAGAGGGTTGCTGTGACTTTCTGAGATAAAGTACACAAGTCAAAGTGGAGCAAATATATTGAATATTTTTCAAGCAGTTGTTACTAAAACTTATATACAGAGAAATCTTATTAGTGTTAGAGAATCTATCAACATCTTTGTAGTAAAAGTGATCTCTGATGGTCAGTGATGTTTCATTTCAGTGCTTTTTGGTACTTTACACCTTGCTTCATGTTGTGGGACTTTTGTTGCATGTGGGTGATGGAGGTTTTTGATTTTGTGTTTGTTTTTCTTTTTGTTTTTTTTTTTTTTTTTTTTTTTTTTTATTGGTTAGTTGGTTTTGTCTTCTTCTTGCTGCTGGGTTCAGGGTTTTTTTTTTTTATCTGAAAGGCAATTTCCTGTTATGAGCCTTGTCCCCCTAGTATGCATATGAAATTACTGACCTTTTTCCCCTTTAGAGTGTATTTGCCATAGATAAACATTAACAATGAATTAGCCATATATTTGAAATTCCTGTTTTCAGAATTTCTCAGGTGCTCCTCTCATGTTTTTTTCTAGAGATGGTGCCTATTTCTGTCTTAGAAAAGAGAGGCACTGCTTTTAACCAGCTGAGAAGCTAGTCCTTTGTATGTGGGTTTTTTTTCTTTATTTCCTTAAGATGATATATTCATCTATATCTATGTCTATATCTAGTTTATAGTCTTTATATTATAGTCTCTATGAATATCTGTATTCATATCTATATCTATATCCTATATTCTATCTATATCTCTTTGTAACCATATATCTATGTCTGCACAGATGCATGCATGAAAAGACACAAAGCAAAATTGTGTTTCTATGAAAATATAGGGTCTAAACCTGAAATTGTATTTTCATGGCACTGTTGTATACATAAATATATTAAATCAATCTCTGTGCATTCATTATTTTAATTCCAATAATAAATAACCTCAAAATGTGTGGGTAAACTTCCAAGCCTTATCTCTGAACAAGGAGCAAAACCCATACAATTTTTGCACAGAAATGTCAAAGATCAAAATTTGGTTACCTGATCATAGCCATTTCGTCAGTGAGAATATTTCCATTTATTTGACTTGTTCCTCAAATGACAAGCAAATATGTCTAAACAATAATAGCTAAGTAGCTAGTGTGCATAGACTAGCAGTTTGTTGATTTAGAATAGACTTTATTGCTTCTGAGGCATCTTTTACTTTCCACTTGCCAAATCCCCTCTGAAACTGGGCCACAGTGTGAGACAGTGCAGTTAGTTTTGACATACCTGATCCCCACTAGAAAGTCTGGATGGACTGAATACATACTTGAGGAATGAAAGGGGTACTGATACCACACAGACTTCAAACATAGGCTGGATGACATGCTGCTTAGGAAGCTTCAATTTTTTTTTTTTTCTTATCTGGCTATGCTGGAGCTGCAAATATAACATGGAGGAAGTTGACTGTACAAGCTTTCCTTTGCCTTCAGACAAGGTGAACTAAAGAAGTTTTCATTCCTTGGAAAACACTTGTATATTTCTTGTTCCTCTAATACTTTTTTTTTTTTTTGAATTTGTAAATGTCTGAAAAAAATGTCTTTAAACTATTTCTCACCAGTCATCCATGGGCAAATTGCATGTGCAGAGCTGGAATGCTGATGTCAAAAGAAAGGTTTAAAAAGATACATTTAAGCACATAAAATATTTTTACTGTCAGTTTTAAACCTTGAAAATAATAATTGCACATGAACGGCTATCTAGAGAATCAGAAACAGATTCACCGCTCAAAACTCACAGCATTTCATGAAACTGATAGAAGCTTTTTGCAAGATAAATCACCTTTCAATTATTGCACTGAAAAAAAAAATTCTATTCTCAATTAATTGAGGTGGCATACCATTAGTTTTAGAAACTGAAGCACTTTTTAATGTGAGGAAAAAATTAGCTGATGCTTTGAAACAGGATCAAGTATCTGAAGATGGTATTGGAGCTTAGGGCATTCCAGAAATCCTCTGCTAAGACAGCATACAGCTGCCTGCATGAAAATAATGAAAAAACAGGCAAAAGGTTAGTAGGGAAAAAAAAAGTTTATGGTTAGGCTGGCAAGAAACTGGACATTTTGACATCACCAACATAGGAGAGACACATGAGATATTGAAATAATTTGCAGGTTTGAAAGGGATTCTATTCCATTCTCTATCATCTATATCTGTTTCCTAAAGGTTTCAGTTCATTCTAAAACATTTCTGTTATCCCCCTAATTTAATTCTGAAGCAAGGGACTCAAGGATGTGATCTTTAAATAAATTAATTCAATGAATAATTGAAAATCTCCAACTCCTTGGAAAGCTTCCTTTTCTTTCAGGGTCATGTCAGGAGGAACTCTCCACCTGCCCCTGAACTGAGAGTTAGTCCTAAAAAGTAAGTCAAGCTGTAAAGCACATCCTGGAATAGAAAATTATTTTAGCCTCTTCCCCTTCAAATAAATTAAAAAGGATTTTGTCTGCGGCTGAAAATGTCATTATCATCAAAGTCTTATTCTGACACAGCCGAACAAGATCAATTTCTCAGAGACACTGCAGTAGGTTGGCTGCCGCATGTGATTCTCCTTTCCCCCAAAGCTGCAAGCAACCCTTGACAAATTCACTTTGCTTGCTTGCAAAGGGAGGGGGAATGGTATTGCAGAGCAATATTTAAATGTATTGCTAAAACAGACCCTCAAAAAAAACAAACAAAAAAAAAACCAAACAAAAAAACCCCAAAAACAAACAAAAAAAGGAGCCCCTCTTTAGTAATCGCTGAGAATGAGGAAAAAGAACCTAACTCCCAAAGACATAAGAAACAAAAAAAAAAAAAAAAAAAAAAAAAAAAAGCAGAAGGCAATAAGAGAGGAGAAAGGAGAGCAACTCCATTTCTTCACAAATATGTGTATGTCTGAGTGCATGCACACAAATTCAGATTTCTGTTTGGAGAGTTGGGGGGGGATAAAATTAAAGAAACCCACTTTTAAAAATATATCAATACTTTCAAATATTTAATCAGCTTTAAAATATTTATGTCATATTCTGGACACTAATTCTTTTTCAAGAGATCTGAAAGATTTCCAAAGGGAATTATTTTCACTAAATCACTGCTTTATTTCATTCTATTAAACGATTTAATGTGAAAGATTTTTTTTTTTAATTGAAAATATTTTTAACATTTTAGTCTGCATTGTCTGTATGTTTAAACTTAATTTTTCAGTAGGACTTGGTATCTAAAGTACTTAGTTCTTTCTCTGCTTTTTAGTTTAAAATTCTCAATATGTCCAGAGAAAAGATGGCAATCCTTCCTAAAGTCGTGTCTTGTAGATGAAAATATTAGGTGTGAAGGTTTTTTGGAAATGTTTATATCTCAAAAGCTGAGGCTGGGAATATTTCTGGAAGTAACTCAGAGATAGAAAAATGTCTCCCTAGAACCTGTGTAAGTCTGTGGTGACACAGGGCACGTCTCTGGTTTCCTGAACGACCCGAATACATCAGTCTCAGCAGTCCTTCCTGTTTAGCTTTCTCTTACACTAAGAGCATAATAAGCCATAATGAGTCATGCAGAACAATGTTTAACATCCTTGGTGTAATGATCTGTGAATATAAATCTCTTTTTTTGGCAAACACTATGTCAATTAGGAGCCAATTAAGTCAACTGGTAGACTATGGGATGCTGTAATTATGTGTTCATCGTTGAAGGCTGGAAAATTGCCCAAAACTTGTTCTAGTTCTTCAGATTTTACATAGATGCATTTGAAGAAAGCTTTGTTGAAATTAAATATATCAAATTTGAGGTGATGAGCTTGGATTATATAATATGTACTTATTTTTAAATAGAATGTTTATTTTTTCCCCATCAAAGTTGTGTAAGGTAAATAAAGCACACTGAGTGTCATTGTAGCTTGAATTTTTTTTTTTTCTAGATGTAAGCAGTACTGATAATTCACTAGCTAGTGTTGTATGATGTTGGTCTACTCTATAACAAGATTTATCTAAGGTGGAATTCCTTAGCAAAACAAATATTATTGAAGCAGTTCATTGGTTTATAAACATGCATGCAATGAACCAGTAATTAATTAACTATATGATCAGGATAAATACCAGCAATTGATCAGCTAAACGAAATATTATTAAAAACTGAAAAATTCCTGTGCATATTTTTATGAATAGTTCAAAAATGTTACTATTTTCTCCCACCAACACACCCATACCCACACACCCAATTTACACACATATCCCTTTCTCAAAGGTCTTGTAGGTTACCAACAACATCCTTTCCTGGAATTGCAAGGTACACACACACCTTCTGGTGAAGATGAGGGTATCTGAGCTTTGCCTGTACCTGTACTTCTCCCTATGGCCTGCAAGTGATGGACATGAAGTGTCCCGTGAGGCAAGACACACATCTGATGTGCTGGTCCCTGTGTGCTGCATCCTGCAGTGCCACCCAACTTGATGGAGTGCAGTAGCTCAAGGCAGCCTTTGGGGAGGCTGCTGTGCCCAGGCAGGCTGTAGTTGTGGTGTCTTTAGTGTCAAACAGGGTCTGACTGCTGCTGCTTCCACTACAGGGTTTCTCCTTTGCCCTCTGTGGAGTAGTTTCATGTTTTCACTGGGCTTCTCTTCCAGCTATTTCCTTCTTTGCTTCAAAAGTCTCTTTGTCTCTCATTGGTTACTGTTTAATCCCAATGTGAGCTGGCTTCCTCTTTAACATGATCAGTTTGGGGTAAACATTCTTTCATACATTCAATTCAAATACTCTCAGTTTGTACTCACTTAAGTGATGCTGTCCAAGCTGTTTACTAAGGGTGGGATGTGCAACCTTAAGACTTAATAGAATTAAGGGTGAACTTGTCCCTAACGAATGATACATACTGGAGGTTTCATCATGATTAGCTTGACATTTTTGCTTAATTGTCTGGACTTTCTTCTACAAATGTAGATCTTTGAGAAGTGTTAATAGATTTTAAAAATAGGCAAATAATGTTTGCACAAAAAATGGTGAGTCATTCATATGCTTCAGAATAATTAAAGAGAATTTTGTTACTCAGAGGGAAGATGTTAATCTTAAGAATAGAAATACTTAGAAATACATTGATCATGTTTTCAGAAAAGTAATTTCATCATTTGGCAGGATACTTGATTTACCCCACTTACAAATTTTGATGCGTTGACTGTAATTTCTCCTATCCAATCTGTTTTAAATTATTAAGATAATATTACACTCTTGGTAGTGACAGTTACACTTTATTATGTCCTGGGCTTTCAACTGTTTGATATTGTAATATGTAATTAACTCTGAAGAATGCATATTTGTTTAATGACATTTATAGCTGCTAAATCAAACTTCCAGGCAATTTTCTCAATGATAACACCTACTTAGCAAAGAATTTTAAAAAGAATTTCACTAATTCTTTAATGACACTGTATCTGAATGAAAATTGCAATTTTTATCTATCAAAAATTAGAGTGATTATTAACAATCAGGGATTTTTTTGTCTTTTTTTTCCCTGTCTGAAACTGAATTATTCTCCACAGTCTTTTACTCTCAGCAGGACTTATTAACTCAAACAGAGAACTGTGTTTCTTCACATAGCTTCAAGTGGACAGCTGGACAGCTGTAAACAGACATCCTGCCTGGACAGAATAACTGAGGGAGAAATTATTTGCATCAGACTGAATAACAATGAAACAAGAAGAAACCAGTTTTTGATCAGCAGTGACCCTGAACATGTTACTATTCCTGAAACTGGAACACCACAGTTTTTCATTATTTTATAGTATTTTTATGTTTGTATCAAGTCTTTTTTATGTTGTTTCATGCTTGATTACAAGAATTAAGTGATTATGCACTGTCATGTTGGGAGAGTTGACATTTTAAAACTTTTTGTCTGAGAAAGTAAATGTAGAGCAGAAATGTTATTTGTAGATCATAAAAGCAGATTTTATGACCTTCCAGTGTTGAAAGTGCATTCAGTGTTGGCAAATGCATGAGCTACAAGTTGATTAATTTTCTGCTGATGCATGGGAGTTATTTTTCTTGAAACTACATTGAAAAGAAACAGGGTACTGGGTGTACCAAGGCTTCAGTGGTATAAGTTAGAAATGTCAAAGATGGGAAAAGACTGTAATTCAGTAAATAACTGGAATAAACAGCCTATTATTGCCCGAGAAAGTTATAACTATGGAATGTACTTCGATGGACACTGCAATTATTTCAATAAATATTTATATATTGAAAATATTTATACCTCCTGTTAGGTTTAGCATTACCAAACTGTTGGAAATCAGTTTCATATTTCTTCCTTTGGATATTTGTACCATATATATGCATATAAGTATTCACCCATACACACAAAACATAAAAATATGTGTTCTTATTTTAAAAATTTAGAAATGCTTTGGAAAGTTGAACATATTTACAGTAAACTTCTTTGTGTTCCACTCCAATTCTTGATTTCACAGTTCTACTGTGATGCAGAGACATGATGCAGTCTCCAGGTTACTGTATTGACTTACTCATAAAACAGTGACGTTCTTTTTAGCTCTAGACAACTCACAAATCTATGTATTGATAACACATAAGGGATGATGCAGAATAAAGTGAAAGTTTTAGCAAAGAGACAGGAGATAGTTCGTGTTTTTCACATCTAAACCATGAGACATTTTGACTGCTGAATACAATGCATTGCCTAAAAATTATTAAAAAATAATGGTTCTATGCCACCTGTTAAACTACTATTTTGAAATTTTTATACAAAGGCTACTGTTTTGTAAAAAAGTTGATTTTTAAGCCCACTGTATTTGCTGAGAAGAGAAACTGTGGTTATAGTTATTCTGTACTATCAGTGACTGTTTTGTAGGATGAACTAATTTAGTAATTAAAAATAATTTGTTTAAATATTTGAAGTCCAGTTTGAGACAAATATTTTTCTTTCTGCTGCACAGTCTAAAAATGAATCCCGACAGAGACCATGATATCTATATATAGTTATATTAATACTGTATATCATTGATATGTCTATTCCTGTTCTAGAAGAGATACAGATTTGTCATTACAAGTTGTGAGGAATGGTATTGTTAGATGTTTTCTCAGGCTGTATTTCTCATCAGTCCTTATGCAGATGGACAAAGTCCCAGATGTCCACTAATCAGGGATTATTCACCTTGTGTGTACACAATAATGTTGTGGATATGAAGTTAAGGGGTCAGATGACTAGGTTTCTCTGCTGCTTAGAATTACTTTTCAAGTAATTCTTCATACTTTTCAATATTTAAATTTATTCAACTATCTAACTTATAAAAGCTCTTATTTTTCTTGACAATATTTTCTATTATCACATTATCTTTTCAGTAATAATCAAAAGAAAGACAGTCATGATATTTAAAAAGCTACCCGTAAAGGCAGGTTTGTATATTATATTTTGCTGTATTTTTTCCTACTTATAATAAATATTTCTTCATGCAGGAAATATCTCACAATGTCTTTAATATGGAGACATAGAAATTTTATTTCATAATGCAAACTTAGTTATCCCTTTTGTTAATAGGAGATTTCTCTTCTTATTAATAAATTTGCTATTTATTTATTTATTTAATTGCAATGTAGCAAATCACTCCACAAATAAAGTATTAAAAGTATTTAAATTGGTTTTGTAACACTATCAAATTATAGACAGGTTGTAAAAATATATTGTTGCAGGGGTAAATTTCTTGTTTCTGTTAAAAAGTTCTACAAATACCGTGAAGGGAGGAAATAAAAAAAGTTTCTTTACAACAAAGTTGGACAGAAACCTTGCAACACTGTCTGTGAATAAACTGCAATCAGTTTCTATACCTGATTCCTCCCATGCAGATTTTCCTTTCAGAATTCTTTCATTTTTTATAAAATTCATACAGAATTATAGGTTGAAAATTTGATTTTTAAAATTAATTAACATATTTTTCCCTACTTATAAATTATTGCTTAGTCTGTGAAAGAATTTCTCATTATTCTTGAGTTTACTTTCTATATGCCATATATATGCATTTGCGCATATATATATATATATATATATATATATATATATATATATAAAATCAGAGATGGTGTTTTTTTGTTTTGGTTTTGTATTTTTGGTAGAATAATGCAGATGTAGAGCCATGTGAACCTATGATCAAAGTAAAATCTGTTTGGACACAGACACTGGGTAGCTTATTTACATAATATACAAGAATGTCAATGCTGAGTTAAATCACATTTATGTTTGTTTAACTGTAACATTACTGGTTATATGGTGCTTGCCTCTGCTGCTCTGGGATATTGCCATTTATTGGTGGACTGACAGTAAATAGTAAGTCCTCAAGTTGCTTTTTGAAGTTCATGATGTAAGAAATAAACTTAGAAGTTAGGACCCCCTTGGTGGGGCCTGAACTCAGCTGATGGATACAGCAGCATCCTACAACAGCATTAAGGAACATAATAAGTTGCATTGAGTATTAACAGCGTAAAACATGAATAATAATTAGCAGTTAGCATTTGCAGTAGATATTACATCCATGTGACACTTCAGAGACTTTAAAAGTCAATCTGTATTTCACACTAGATGAATTATATTTTTATTTCAAGCAATGGCATTATTATGCCTGCAGGTAGTCATCAATCATCTTTTGACCTAAAAGTCATGGATCACTGCTATTAGGATTTTATTATATTGGTAAAGAGAAACCTTGAACTTTGAAGGAGATGACATTTTACATGGAGAAGGATAATACAATAAAAAATTATTGTTGTCATCAACAATAAATGAACAGTGAATATATATTTGAAAAAAAAATCAGGCAAAACTACAATTAATGATACAATTAATACAGACTACTGGCTACTTTTTCTAATTTATTTTAAGTTTAATTTAATTTTCCCTAGTTAACACAAAGCTTTCAAGGATTTAAACATCCTTTAAATTGATCCTTTAAATCATCTATTCTTTTTTATCTTTCATTACAAGTGAACTAGCAGTATCTCTTCAGACAATTAAAAACAATAAAAGCTCAAATAATTTTGTTGCTTTTTGCAAAAAATGTTTAAACTTTTTGCTAGCTAACTGTTTATAAACTAAGTTACAAATATTATTATCATATTCTTTCATTATTTTATGCTCAAGAAAGTGTTTTGATAAAACATGAATCTAAGAGGTTTAGTGCTAGGGTTCTACTGCCTATTTTGCATTTAAAAGAAATTATTAGTATTCTCCTATTGTATAACCCAGAAATAATTAATTTGTATGAGAAAATAAACTAGAAATTTCTTCCTCCTCTTTCCTTACAACACCATTTTCCAATAAGAAATAAACCACATATATTTTAAAAAGATGCTTTGGAAGGATTGGAATGAGCCACCAAAACAAGATCAGTGAGGTGCAGTGAGGGAAAGGAGGGAAATTAACACATTTTCTACTCTTTTGATTCAAGAAGTCTGTCACTGATTTCAATGAGGTCAAAATCAAAGGAAGGATGACATTAAAAATACAATTGATTCAATACAAAGTTATTTTTTCCTGCAATCTACATTATATTTTAACTATTTAATTAAACTCATTACTTTTTTTTCCTCAACTAGACTTTCCCCTGAAATTCTATATTTGTTCTATTCCTCTCTTGTACCAAGAGTGATGATGCTCTTTGAACTCTTGGTTGTGACATAATAAACTTTTCTTATTCTCTTCTTTCTCAGAAATATCTGAGTTGGTGGAAAGCAGTTATGAGAAGTAAATGAAAGGAAGGAAAGAAGAAAAAAAGGGACCTGGAGACCACATATCCACATATCCACATATCCCTATTGTTTTGAACACAAGTACAATGTATTAATGAAAAGAGCCAAATGTGTTTTGCTCTTATATTAGCACAGAATTCTTCTATGGCCTGGCCATTGGAAAAAAAATAGTTTTATGGAAAATTCTGTTGTATTGTATTAAGACAGCTATATAGTTTCAATTATAAAATAAATTTGCATTTAGAAGTTTAAATAACTTCTTTCTGAATTTAAAAGTTTAAATAGCTTTAGTTTAAAATACTGATTCACTCCAGTTATCTTTAAATCTTCTATTTCTTAAAATGTATCACTTCAGCTGTATAGTCAATTATGAAGCCTGTGCATCAGTAAATGCTCAACAGGCACAAAATATTTATCAGCAGAACTGTTTTTACAACAGGAGTTCTAATGGGATTCTGCTGATGTAGGAACAGATGTCTACCACATGAACACCTTCATGTGAACCAGTCACTCTTAACTCCCTCTATAAATAGCAGAGAGAGAAAAAAATTTCTTGCACATGATCCCAAAGACATTTGAAGTAGGTCAGAGAATCCATGTCCTTCTATACTTTTTCTTATATAATGACTATGGACCCTGAAATAACTAATTTAACCATGTTTTTTTTTGATTAATCTCACACTGACCTTATTCTTTGCTGGCCATTTTTTGCTTTACTTCTGCGATAGTGACAGTAGTAGACAGTCTTTAGACAGAAAATGCCATTTATTTTATTAGCCTAGAATAGTTAAAGGAAGTAGCCAGTTCTGCACTATGAAAACTTGAATTCTGAAAAAAAAATTATTTGTTTTAAAAAATCACATCCATTGATGACTGTCTTGAGGGTAGGCACCACTTTTTCTAAGAATGTGGGGAAATGACATTGGATTGGAGGTTGGCAGAATGTTTAGTTCTTGAAAAAATTCAAGAGTCTCCCAGAAGTCTTTTTTAAATTTCTTCCTATCTTTTGGGAAAAAAAGGTAAAATTTACATTAAAGAAAGGGTTCTTCTATAAATTTAGAATATGTTTTCAAGCAAAAGATATAGCTCTAATTTTCCTGTATAGAATTTGGCATAAATGTGGTCAGAGGAAGAAAGATTTGCTTTAAATAGGAAAACACCAGTGTGTAAAAACCCTGCTAAAAAAACCAATGCAAAATAAGCAACCTCCTCCTCCACTGTTATGAAGGTAAGAACTCCAAAATAGCTATACTAAGGATTTGATATTCAACATCAGTTTTCAGCAATAGGATAGCTGGATAGCTAGCAATCCACAGAAAATGAATCCTAGGAAGATAGCAGTGCTTCATTCATAGACAGCCTTGGATAGTAAATGATCAGGAGCATCTCTGTTTTGCAAAACTCTGAGATCATCCCTTGCTGTTGCACAAGTATGTGTTTGAGCACTGAATTCTCCATAATGAGGTTGGACTTTGGTATATTTAGACCTTAGAAAGCACTTTTTGCCTATTCTTAAGAAATTGGTTTGATCTGAGTATCCATAGGTGGAAATGGTAAATACTGAAAATGAAACACTACAGGATTCCACTGACTGAAGGAAAAAGGCAGTTTGGAATTCTTACGTCTTTTTCAGATTAATAATATTTACATTACATATCTTAATAATGTAAATGAGTTTTATGAGATTTTGTGCAACAGGGATGATTTTCCAAAAATGCAAAAAAGTGAAAATAAATATTTATTTCACATTTGCACCATCTCCTCAGCACATACTCTCTTTTTTTCCTTTCTCTAAGTTAAAGTTCTGTTATAGGTCCGTTTATGTGATCATATATTTCAAAGATGTATACAGCAATAATAATGCTAATACAAGTGGAGAGATGTATAATAAGAACAAAAAAAAGAAAAAAAAAGATCAGAACATATGGTCTACGCATAATAATCCATACTGAGTATCATTAATTTGATAATATATATCAATTAGATAGGAGATATCAATTGCATTTTGTAAACATGTTATATTTTCAATATAAATACATATTTCTTGAAGTAGTATATGTTGAAAGTGACCTATTAGTGAAATAATTTGCAAATATTTGAGGTTTGGATAATTTTGAGGAAAATGCTTTGAATTTGTATGTTTTGATTTTCAACCACTAGTAACTACAAAAAAGGTAGTGAAAAGTTTGTAAGCGTTCGATTTTTTTTGTTTTTTTTTTTTTTTTTTAGAATTTAGGCAGCAGAGAAATATTTTAGATGAACATTTGTTTACATCGTAAAAGTGATCAAAATGATGAGACCCAAAAGAGAGATAATTTCAGCGTGCTTCATGCCTCTTTGTGAAATAACGTCCCTCTTGTAAAATTAAGGTGAATTTAGTTCTAATATATATCATAAAAAGGAGATTCTAGGGAGTCTCAATCAAACCACATCTTGTTTTAGCACTCTGTTCAAGATGATTAAATTTCCCATTTTCTGTTCTTGATGGGAGTTGAAAAGGGGAGTTATTTTTATTCCTAGTTCTATCCTCCGCTCATAAAATTATAGATTGCAGATTTTCAAAGAAAGTAAGAACTCAACTCCCAGATGCATGCTCTTCTCAGGAAAGAAAAAAAGTTATTAAAAATGTTGGTGCTGTCATCTTTCAATTGTAATGATCCAGAGGAAAGAAAAAGAAGTGGTCTAAGGCCAGCAAAAATTCTGCCAGGACCATTCTTATAATATGTTACAGTGGAAAATCTATTGATACATGGCAAAAAATGTAAAAAAACAATTCTATGAAAAAAATAGCATTTGGCAGCTTTTCTAGACTAAACCTGGCAGTTCAAGACACTGGCAAATCTTTCACAATGAATATAAAGATATAATTCAAATCATATAACTGACATCTGTAACAGGCTACAACAGTTAAAAAGCTTAGATAACACTCAGTATTTAGTTCCCATTATAGAAATTTAAGGAAAGAAGAAACTTTTGGCCTTTTCTTGACACTCAAAACCAGTTAAGAAAACCAGTCAAAACAAGCTAAACAATATAAGCCTGACACACATGAGTTTATTTATTTCCAGGAAGGGGAATGAGAAGACTGGTCATGATTTTAATTCTGAGTAGCCTTACTACTTGAAAATCTATCCATTTGAAATTTAACTATCTTTAAATGGCAAAGCTGCCATTTCTTCTTTTCACATTGTACTTCAGTATATATTCATGAAGGTATGAGGCATTATATAACTCACCATGAAGATTTTTTTTTCTGTCTGCATTTTTTACACTTTATTTAAGATGTTGATACAAGAAATTATATACATTCAGTACAAGAAAAGGGAAACAAAAAGAAAAGTATTTACTTATTTCATTTTTAGGAATGTATTATCTAAGAAGTTGATGCACAATACAAAAGCAATAGGTAGCCAGATAGCTAAAACATTTGGGTCAAACTTGAATGAAGTTCACAATTATCTGAAGGAGGTTTGGGATACTAAAAGGGGAAGATATTTTATAATCCTAGCTGAGTCGTATTATTTGCTTATGCAAAATACAATATTTAAAAGGAATTGAAATAAAGAAGAAAGTATACTTATAGGAAACATAGTTGGAAATACTGGGTTTAGGGTGACTTATATTTAGGGGTTTTCCCAAAAAAATAAACAAACAAACAAAACCACACCAACAAAACGGCTAAGAAACAAGACATGTCAGAAAGATTAAAAACACTTTAATTAGCATGTTCCATTGATTGGAATTCAACAAATGCTTTACTAATTGTGCGCTTTCATTTTTTTGCTAGTAGCAGATGCAGTTAAACAAACTGTAACTTCAGACTATTATTGCAACATTGGATAGTAGCAGATTCAATTCCAATGCAGCCTTTTTTTGTATATTTGTTGGTTTCTGCTGCTTGTCTGAAATTAGGAGTACTGAATAATTTCCAAGTTTTCAAATAACTGTATACTGTCTCATTCTCACATAATTATGTTGACTTTACTTTTGATTACCAAACTTCATTGAATAAATAATTATATATCTAACTAGATTGAGACAGAATTTAATATTAAACCAAGTACTCAACTCTTCATAGAAAATCAATTCAACATTCTAAATTAGTTTTGATATAAAATACTGTGCTTTTTCACACCCTGGGCTATATTCTTAATCACATTTAGCATTCACAGTATCCCAGTAAAATATATGAATATTAGAGAGAAGAATAGTCATCTCATTGGGAATATGTAGTGGAGTGTGGTGGACTGGAATTAGATAGCAGTGCTTATAATTTGTTTCCAGAAATTTCTGAAAAGCCTATAGCTCTTTTTCTTTGCTATTGTTGTGGTTGGTTGGTTATGGTGGTTGTTTGGGGCTTTTTTTCATTCTTTTTTTTCCCCATTCTGATGAAACTTTAATTTGTTATACTTATTAAACAAAATTGTTTGGTCTCATCTTTGTTTGGCTATCTGAAATGTACTTTTTTTCTGAAAAGATCTGATTATTTCAATGATCTGCATTTATGTATGAGGAGATTTAGGCATTTATCATTTGTGACTCAGTCTGTTCCAAAATAAACCTCTAAGACAGATGGATTGACTTGCATTTTAGGGTATCTATCTCTGCACCAAAACCAGGCATAAAATAGCTGCTTCCAGAAAACAACTTCCCATTTAATATCACTGTAACAGAAATTGTGCTCTTTTCCTTTATCTTCTATAACAAAATCAAATGTTTCACAAATATTTTTGCTAGTATAGAAGATGTTTACATATTATGGGAAAAAGAGCATGAAAGATTCTAGTATATGATTACACTGATGTCTAAAGCCCAAGAAAACTACTTAACCTGAGCACTGTTATTATATATGGAATTACAAAGTCTAAATATTCCTTGCTGCTCCAGGTAAGGCACCAGAAATCTGGTGGATTTCTTGTTGCTAATAGTTTTCAGTGCTGTATTTTCTTAATTTATCAGTTAGGATTTAATTGATTCCTCAAAATTAGAGAATTAACAGAAAGTATCATTCCATTTTGTGAATAGGAATGCCATGTAATATGAATAAATCTGATAAATATGAGATCTATAAGATTTATTATATTACACATGGAAAATATGAGAAATCTGTGTGAACAGAATAGGGCTGGAACTGTAGTCGAGGCTAAAAACCACAACTTAATATCCCTCTCTGTCAATGACAAAAATTATCTTATTTCTTTATCCCCAAGTTTATAAATAGCAGCCAACTAAGGGAACTATTATCATACAGCCTCAGGGTCACACAGCTGATCACTGGATCACTTAAGTGTTTGGCTATTTTTTCCCCTCTCTGATTTTCTCTTTCTATTGTTTTAAATTGAAATTATTTCTCTTTCTCATGGCCAGAATCATGTCTCTGACCTGTAAAACATTAATTAAAACCAATGATCGTCTTTCTTTTTGAAGGGCACCTTATCTTTTTAATTCATACAGATTAGCTCTATTAGTTACAGCATATATTATGGGCAAGAGTATATTTTATATAATACTTATAAAATAACACTGCTGTCAAAATTAAACTAAGTTTGACTTTCCTGATAAGTCATGATGAAAAATGCCATTTATCTCTCAAAAATATTCAGGAGAAGTTATATGCATTTTATAGAGTAAGTGAGCGCACAAAAGCTTTTGCAGTTTGTGTATGCATATATATATATTTATATATTCTAATTTTATATGTGTTTATGTATATGTACTTTCAGGGGTGATTGATTTTGATCAGCAGAGGAATCAGTGTTTGCAGACTTATAAATTATTGTAGAAGAAAGTTGGAAAATAAATTTGCTCTTTAACATTAAAATCATATAACCTTTCTAAGAGTGAAATTATATTTTAGGACCCCTCAGAAAGTAAAGCAGAAGACTTTGTACACTCTTTTAGCTGTATCACAGAAAATGCCAACGTGTTTTTATTTTGTCTTGGAAGGTTGGTTGTTAGTGGCTTGCAATGTATTTATGTATGATCACTGGATTCTTTGAAAAAAGTTTTTAGAGAAAATTTAGTGAACCTGTAAAATTCTGTCACTAATAGAATGCATTTACTTTATTTTTAAACTGATAAAATGCCTTGATCCCAATAATTTGAATGATGATAAAATGGTTAGCAACATTAACAGTCATCGTAAAAGACACTGTCACCTTTATCATTGTGGAAGAACCTAGACAGGAGTTGAGCTAATAAACTGAAGTGCTGCACATAGTTTACACTTTGATAACTATGTGTAAACGGTTTTGACAATAAGATGTCAAACTATGTTGAGCATGGAAATGTATGGTATCCATAAAAATCTTGCTAATTTATACAACTATTACAAGGTAAATAAAATATTCAAAGAACCAAGGCTTTGAGGAAGATCACCCTAAATAAGAGAGAATCTTAGCATAAATTTCATTGTTGTGTGGATCAGAATGCTATTATGTTTTATTTAGACCTGGCTAAACAGCCAGGTCTAAATAAATTTCACTAGCCAAAATTAAATGCACTCAAACCCGGAGGAAAGGTGAAAAAACACAAAAATTGAGCCACTTAAAATAATTTGAAGCAATTAAAAATTAATAATGTTTTGGGCTTTGAACCTGATTCTGATCTGATTAGCTGCTATGTAAAGAATAGGTGTATGTTTGTGTTAACTCATACCAGTTTTTCTGCACTTTACTTTTGTTTAGTTACATTGATTGTGGCATTATATCATCAGGTTCCAATATCTCACAGGTTGCAGTAAGCAGTGTTTCTTGATTACAAGCCAAAGGATAAAGTCATTTACTAAGGTTGACAAAAAAGCTGTCAAAGCTTAAATCTTCTATGACTTACTGCTTGTTTGTTTGCCTTCTTGTTTTAATCCTGTGTCTGTAGACTACTGACATTCAAGGTCTTTCCTATTTGTTCTCCATCACTGATGATGTAATCCCAATTATTTAGGTTTTCATGTTAGAAAATGAAAGTAGAAATTCTTTTAATTTTCTTCTGGCCTCGTTTAAACTGGGATAGAGATAATTTTCTTCTTAGTAGCCAGTACAGTGCTGGTTTGGATTCAGTATGAGAAAAAAGTTGGTAACACAGAAATGTTTTTGTTGTTGCTACGTCTTGCTTACCCTAAGACATGGAATTTTCAGTTCTAACTGCTGTTAGTGAGCAGGGCCAGTAAAGGAGGTGTGGTGAGAGCATGACCAGAAAATTTTGACTTGAAGTGTCCAAAGGGGTATTCCATACCAGAATGTCATGTTCAATCTATAAACTGTGGAGAGTTGACTGGGAGTCTACCAGTTGCTGTTTGGAGACTGGCTGGGTATTGGTGGTGAGCAATTCTATTGTGCATCACTTGGTTTTCTCGGGTTTTATTCCTCTCCGACTCTCATTATTATTGTGTTATTGTTTTCAGTATTAGTAGTAGTAATAATGATAAATAATAATTATAAATACTGTTATTGTTGATATTATTATATCCTCCTAATTTATTTAAATGATAAAAGTATCTTTATCTCAACCCATGAGTCTTACCTTTTTTCCAATTCTCCTTCTCCGTTTTACCAGAGGAAGAGGGGAAGAGGAATGAGAGAGCAGCTGGGTCTAGTTAGTACTAGTAAAACTAGTTTAACTAGTTAGTACTAGTGAAAACCAGCTGGGTTTAAGCCATGACAGTCCTGGTTGTCCCTCTTCTCCGTATTACTAGAGTCAGGGCCCCTCTAGTACTTGTTATAGGATTTTTAAAAATAAATTTTCAATCCCTCCTTTTTTTATTTTCGATTTTTTTGGCCCCACTTCCTAATTATCTTGATATTTATGGTAATACTGGTAAAATAGAGACACCACAGCATAAGACTCTGTTTTATAAAATATTACAGAAAAAAAATCCCATAGTGGTGGGAAAATTTATAAAAGTATTCTCTGTTTTCTAAGTTTCTGTGAATATTTCTGTGAAATATTTACTTTTGAAAGCAATAAGAATTTAAACTCAAAATCATGCTAACTCAACTTTTTTATTTTTTAATTTATTTATAAGCCAAGCTAGTGTAGTTTCCGTGGAAACTACTGGATCCAGCAAAAAAAGTACAATACTTTATACACAAAAGACTGTTTTTTACTTACTGGTTAATTCTGTGGGCCACTGAAAATGTTCTCAAATAATTTTATCTTCAAGAAATATTTAGGAGAAAAAATTTCTTAGACTTCAATCTTAATATAAAGATGTGAAACAGTTTATGGAACCTTTTAAATCTAATTTTACAACTGCTGATGAAAGTATAAAAGTTACACAAATGCCTTAAACCTAGCCACATAGAAGTGAAAAAATGTGTACTAAAACAAGGCAATGATAAACAAAAAATAAGATGGTAAAAAGTAACACTTTTTTTTTTTTTTTTTTTTTTTTTTTTTACTGTGGTGCAAATAATCAGAGTTATGTACGTATATGGAGATACATTCAACTACTGCAATTTCTATCTTCTGGGATATTTTGCCAGTATGTGGAAATTGTCCGATGCTAATTTTTCTTTTTGAAGTAGCTTTGGATAATTTTCTTGTAGATTTTAAAAAGTATTTCAAAATTATTCAGTAAATGAAATTTTTACAAAGTGCCTCATATCAAAATCTATGTTCAGCTTTCACACTCCTCAATGTGATTTGTCTGAAGTCTTCAGTGGCAGCTTCTCACACCACAGACACAGTGAGAACAGAGCAGACATGAATACTGAGAAGGCAAACACTGCGTCTGCATGGGCAGGTGCAGCTTGACATGCACTTGCAGTGGCCAGGATGCAGTCTGGCAGGACATATGCTGGCCATACCCCAGGAGCCACGTGGCTACATGAACACTGAGCCTCCTGAGAGGTGAGGTTCAGTCACTGGGACAAACTAGAGTGTGACAATAGAGCTGTGAATTTTTTGGTTTGGTGTTGGAATATATACAGCCACTTCATGTAGCAAGCAAAAGAGAGAGATGTTGTTTGCCTACACTGTTTAAAGGTGTCTTCTGTCTTGCTCAGTGGTGATATTTCACATCTCTTCATATTTGTGTATTGACTGAATTTCTGTATTTTGTGATTGCCAGGGCTCTTGCTGTCTAAATGAGGTTATATTGCAAACAATATGGAAAATGCAGACCAGAGGTGGTGTTGGGGGCTATCAGAGAGCTGAAGAGGTCATCACACAGTTTTTTTTGGAACAATTTTGTTCTATATGCTTATATATACACTCATCCAACCCACAGAAAATAAGTTGTTTAAAAGTTTTAAAGTTTTTCCAGTGGGGAAAAAAAAAAAAGACACCAAGCTAGCAAACTCTCACATGTCCTTTATTCATATTTCTTGATTTTGCTGCTGCATGTACAACAGTGCCTTTTCAATACAAATGTCTGTGCTTTAATTGCATGTAGATGAATCCTTATCATCTCATCAGGATGATCTCTCAATTTCTTGTGAAATTTGTGCAGGTCATTCAGCTTCTGAGGACCCCTAAAAAATATTTTCCTTTTTTCTACCAAGTGACTCAGAATTTCACTAGTAAAAATAGTTAGAAGATTTAGCAGATAGTAGCTGTTCTAATCCTCAGGCTAATAATGTTTTTTCTCAGTTTCTTTTGTAATGTGGAATCTGTAACCTGTATGCAAAGCAGGATGAATATTTGGGACCTAATCCTCTGAACAGACACATCTTCAGATAATTCTTTGACTGACCTACATGTACCCACTGACTGTACTCATTTGACTGACCTAAATGTACCAACATTTTTACAACCCTCACCTCATTATCTCCTTCTGGCTCATTGTATGGGACCTACAATTGCTCCAAAAAGAAACTTTGTGTAATTTCAACAGATACTGTGACAATCCAATAATTACTACACCTGGGGTTTTCAGATACATTTGGACCACTAAGACTAAATTGCATATTCTTGTTCTATCTTCATGTGTGCAATGGCTTGAAGCACTTGATTACAATTTTTGGACTCAAAAATAAAATGAAAAATAAATAAAATATACACTTGTACAGGGATTATATTCTCTCTATAAGAATATAAAATTGTATTGGTTACTTTTGTATGTTTTATTTGATAATTTTTATATTATGAGCTTTTTACCAGGTTCATTGCTAGTATGTCGTGGTTTTATCTGTAATGTTGAAAAGGCACTTGTCCAGCATGCAACGATTCCAATTCAAACTCAATTTTATGCTTATTTTTTGGGTAAATATAAAAAAATAACTTGCTTTGTTGAATGAGCAAAATATTTTCTGCAGTCTTATTTTCCACAAGATTTAATTTGCAATTTTATTTTTTTAATGTGTGCTAAAAGCTTTGTACAGATAAGAGTATCTGGTTGGTTTTGCTACTTCTTTTGGGTTTTTTACCAGATTCACAGTCACTGGACATTGAATGTGTTTCCATATAAATAATTTTTTCCGTCTGCTCTCATAGCCTTTATTAACTCTTCCTTTATAAATAATTTAGAAATAAATAAATTACTTTATAAATAAATAGTAAATAAACTTATCTACCTGCCCAACAACTGTTAAGGATGCTCTTTTTTGTGTACATAGATAACATGTTATGTTTTTCCAATAAAGAACAGAATGTGATGAATTTACACATTATTTATTTATCATTGATAGGTTTAAATAAAATAATAATAATGGTAATAAATAATTAGTTAATTTTCTTCTCATTGATATAGTTGTTTTAAATAATTTTATATTTTTATAGACAGATCTGTACATAGGTAATTAAATTTAATTCTTCATTGATGAAATTTACCTCCAAGTTATACTTTGAAAGTAAAGCTGTCTATTTCCTTTTTTGTTTTCTTTTGTTTGTTTGTTTGTTTTTCTTTTTTCTAGAACATAATAAGGAATTTATTTATATGTATTCATATAAATAAATACATATAAATATATTCATTTATATGAATACTGCTAATATAAATGAATAAAATATAAATATAATAAATATAAATACTTGATGCTAGTTCTGAACTAGGTAGACTTACTACACAGCAGTGTAAAGATGTCTGGTAAAATATAATAACAAAATGCAAATTGAAACCAGCAAAGACAGAGAAAAAAGTATAAACTGCTATTATGATAAAATCAGTTCTTCTGTATAAACAAGACACCTTAAAAGTAGAAACATGAGATGTACATAACAGTAAAAGAATTTTAAAGAGAAAAAGAAGTCTAAAATTAAGCATTAGGAGGATTACGATACTATCCAAATTTAATTTATTGAGTCTTGGGAAAAGTATCATAATATACTCAAATGGAGAGCCTGGTTAATTTGCTAAGGTAGTTTCATGTAAGTGCACAAGTAAACTTTACACAATTAGGCAACATCAAATTAAATTTACCTGTCTGTCCATAAAGACTCTGTGATAATAAAGGGAAAAGTAATTCATATTAGGCATCTGGAAAAAAGGTGGACATTGTTTGGAGGAGGAAAGTTGGTTCGTTTTTTTACTTGTTTTGGGGTTTTTTATTTTGCTTTTTCCCCACAAAAGACAACCAAAGTCCCATTGAACTAATAAACAGACTGAAAGAATAACTTTGACTGAGGAGAAGCAGAGTCATGTCTAGAAATATTTCTCTCTCAGCAACCTAAGTTTCAAAGGCCTGAGAAACTTTTGATGAAAAGCATATAGGAAAGAGTCTGGTTAAGTTCCATTAAAAAGAATTTCTTGTAGAAATTTGAAGCAATTAAATGATAACAAGTGTTCCTCTGTCAGTTAAGGATAGTTTTTTTAACCTCTGCTCTCATAATCCTAACTTTGGTAAAATATCATTCTGCAATTTTCTATAGACAACTTTTTCTTTCCATTGCTTCAAGGACGATTTTCTCAGTTTTCAATTTATTAAACATTGAATGTAATATTAGCAGAACAACTATATCATTAGAGGGAGATTTGGATGAAAAAATAAAAAGAAACCTATGAAATTGCTGGATCATAGTTTTTAGGCTTCCTTATGGTTTTCATAAACATCTCTTTTTGAAATAAATCATCATCTTGGTACCTATGCTTAGTGCCCCTTAATCATTATTTGATA
This sequence comes from Taeniopygia guttata, assembly GCF_048771995.1. Taxonomy (NCBI): domain Eukaryota; kingdom Metazoa; phylum Chordata; class Aves; order Passeriformes; family Estrildidae; genus Taeniopygia; species Taeniopygia guttata. The sequence goes on from NC_133024.1 coordinate 52,870,574, forward strand.
CCTTTCCTTGTCTCCTTATTGCCCTGGAGTTTTTGCAGGATGATATGAATGTGTGTGCAGCCCAAAAGAGAATTTCATTATCTTTTTATTTTTTACTTCAATGACTAGTACTGCTGCTAATGAGCTCTCCTAATTTTTTAAACCCCTACATTCAGACATGCTGAAGAAAAACCCATGGGAGAAACTGTCATCTGTAATGGGAAGATGGAAGGGAAGGGAAGGGAAGGGAAGGGAAGGGAAGGGAAGGGAAGGGAAGGGAAGGGAAGGGAAGGGAAGGGAAGGGAAGGGAAGGGAAGGGAAGGGAAGGGAAGGGAAGGGAAGGGAAGGGAAGGGAAGGGAAGGGAAGGGAAGGGAAGGGAAGGGAAGGGAAGGGAAGGGAAGGGAAGGGAAGGGAAGGGAAGGGAAGGGAAGGGAAGGGAAGGGAAGGGAAGGGAAGGGAAGGGAAGGGAAGGGAAGGGAAGGGAAGGGAAGGGAAGGGAAGGGAAGGGAAGGGAAGGGAAGGGAAGGGAAGGGAAGGGAAGGGAAGGGAAGGGAAGGGAAGGGAAGGGAAGGGAAGGGAAGGGAAGGGAAGGGAAGGGAAGGGAAGGGAAGGGAAGGGAAGGGAAGGGAAGGGAAGGGAAGGGAAGGGAAGGGAAGGGATGCAACTACATAGAAGCAGTCACCAGTCTCCAGGGGTCACATTTGGCACTGGAATTACCTTCATGTTAGAAGTGAAAGACACCTTGTTATGGGGTCAAAGGACATTTGGTATACACAGGTTTTAAGACACATTAATGGTAATATGTGAAAACAAGTATATATTTACTCTAAATTATTAAAACCATTTCAGATTATCTCTGCATATGTATATTGTTTTATATTCATTAATCAAATCCAGAAAAAATATTTAAGTTGCCATAAATTTGAAATTCCCTTACTATATGTGTATACTTTTGTGAATTAGATTTATCATTTCAGCCATCAGTAGTATAATATTCTTTTCTTTCTATGAACAGTAGCACAGTTTTGGTTCCATGTTTTTAATGCATTTTTTTTTTTAAATTTTAACCTTTAGGATGCATTAAAAATATGTCATGAATTACAGTTCCTGAAATATATAGATTAAGAAAACCCTCTTTTTTATTGTAAAAATCAAGCTTACATCCACTACAAAGTTAAGTGCTGTTATCTTGAAAACAGTTTAGAAATCTTTCAAAAAAGGAAAGAATTTAAATACCTGAAAATCATCTTTTATTTCCCTCATGAAAGGGGACTCCGCTCAAGCAACAACAGCCAAATACATTGTATTTTTTGATGCAGCTTTATATATGCATTTGCATATTCATCATATTCCTTCTACTCTCTTTGTCCTTTTCTGGTTGTCATTGTTGAATTAGAGCTGACATTCTGACTGCCACATGCAAAACATACATTTTCCAAGTGTGCAAGTGGAAACCAGATCCGTGGAGTGACCATGTTGACTACCTTACCAGCAGTTGTCACTTTCAAGATCACAATTCAAACCAAATAGAAAGGATCTGTAGATCCTCCACTCACAGTGAAGAACCAAGTAAATTCTTAAGCTACTTCATGTCGCTTATTGCTACAGAAATAAACACATAATTATTCTCCAAATGTCAATCTTTCTGACAAACTTGAACTCTAGAAAATTCTTCATTGATTGAATACATGGAATACACTATTCTGCTTCTCAGACTACTTTCTCTTACAAGGGCTCATAACTGAAAAATTATAGCTTGGTTAGAAACAATGTATGGATGAAGCAGAAAACAAAATATGAAGCATGAAATGGAAATGTCAGCTGGAAACTACCAACCATCTTTTAGCATGGCTTGCGTTTAAATAGAAAGAGATATTTAGCAATTAGCATGTCACAGTCTGTCATTTTATTTGTGCCTCCATAACTCTACTTTCTGTCTTCAGAGTAGAAGTTGTTAATTCTCTTTTATTTTAATTTTATATGTCTCTGTTTATGTCAGATACAGTTTTTTATTTTATCAAAATATTGGAATGCAAATTGTTGAGAAATGATATGTGATCATTTCAAATTGATTATAATACATATCACACTAGTCTCACTTTAAAAAAAAAAAAAAAGACAGAAGTAGGAGTTCAAATCCATGCTAATCGCTTTTATCCAAATGGTTGTCAGTTTTTATATATTAAAGGCTTCTTCAAAACACTCTCATCACATAAAGAATTTTCCAGAAAGCACTTCCAAAAAGCTGTAGCTGTATTTTTTCAGTAACTTACAAATTTTTTTTAATCATTGCAGTGTAAATAAGATCTGCAATGCTATGAATCACATACTTTTCCAATGAGAAAAGAAGCAGCAAACATTACCAGCAATTTTCATGAGTACAAAAGCAGTACCTAAACCTATACTCCATCTGACCCAAGAGACAAGAGAGGAGGAAGAAAGGGAGAAAAGCCAAGCCAAGGCAATGCAAGGCACAGAAGAAATATGAAGTCCTATATTTCTGAACAGAAGGATCTAATACAAATCTTGATGAAAATTCTGTAGTCAGAATTAGTTTATCATGTCTTGCTTCAAGTGAAAGCAGCAGTCATTTCTGTCCCAAACATCACACTAGAAAATACTGTCATACTATTCTTGAAATAATTTATGCACTTTTGAAGAGCAGAGGTTAATAAGGTTTGAGTAAATTAAATTTCCAATTCTTTTTCATTCAATTATTTTCCATGACACCAGGAATTTGTTTCAGAGACAGCTATTCAGGAAGGCTTCAAAGCTTAACTACAACCTCAGATATCTAGAATCAAATTGTAAAACTTTAGTTAGTGACCAATATTGATGGTACTTGTGTTTTAGTAATGGCAGGTCCTTGGACTGAGTGCTAAGAATCTAGAGCCATGATTACTTGAAAAGAAGTTTGACCATTTAAAAATGGTCATTTAAATTCCTTCTGTAGTCATCAGGGGCCAAGAAAAGAGAAGAATTCAAATTGCAAAGGTGTCTGTTTTGATATATATCTGAGGGTGCCATTTCTCTTAATTTTGAAGTTTAGATCTATTTTTTTGACACTGAAAATTAAGAGAACTGAGGTAATGTTGAAAGCAGGATGCATCCCACTTCTTTTACTCAGAATTCCCTCCAGCACATACATACAAAGATCAACAAGGTATTGAAAAAAACGTGCAGGTTGAAAAAAACACCAAACAAAGCAATTTTCACATTTTTCACTAGGTATCCTATAGATTACTTAACAGATTTTCTGAGAAATCTTTTTACTCCTTGAATGCTTTTTAATCTTTCTTTCCTCCCTAGGACAGCTCATTCATCATTAGCTTTCGTTGCTATGGGGCTTTCAGGCTGACCAATAAAAACATTCAGCTAAAAGAAATCAGAGCATCATAGAATCTTTGGTTTGGGTTGTAAGGGACTTTAAATATAATCTAGTTCAAATCCCTCTGCCATGGGCAGGAATACCTTCCACTAGACCTGGATACTCAAAGCCCCATCCAACCTTGCTTTGAAAACCTTTAAGGGTGATGTATCCACAATCTCTCTGGACAGCCTGCTCCAACACCACAACACTCACATTAAAAAAATCCTTCATAATATTGAATCCCAATAGTTTAACGTTTATGTTTCTTACAACATTTAGTCAGCAATTTTGGGTTTTTGTTTACATATTATGAGATTGCGGAAACCCTGTATTTGTTCAGGGAGGTTCAAGCCAAGGTAATCTGTCTTTCCTAATTCATTTGAAAATTCAAATTTTCTAAAATCTAAGAACAACTAAGAACAACAAGAGTGGTCTTTTTAGTTCTATATTACCTGGCCAGTAAAAGATCTCTTAATGCATTCATTTTCTCTTTTTCCTCACCTGGACATTTTTTTATGAGTGCCCATAGTGAATCCCAAATGTCAACACTGTCATATCTTCAATACCCACTACCAGAATTTTTCTACACTGAAAAAAATTTTTGACATTACTTCTTTTTTTCATATGTGGCTTTAAGAAAATGGAAGAGACACAACTGAAACTGGAGGACAGCACAGTGATATGCAACTGATCTACCCTAAATGAATTGATGTCCTCTCTTTATTTTCCACTTCACAAACATTACCTGAACACAAGCCGGATTATAGGTTGCTGTATCTCAGCATGGGCACAAGACAAACTCACAAGCAAGTATATGTACTTCTCAGAACTCCATCTTTCAGGCATATGGACTGCCTTTGCTTTTCTTCATTTGTTTTCCATTTATTTTGTGTAGGTGGTCATAAATTTTTATTATTTATTTTTTTCCTTTCTAATGGATCATCACAAGTACAAGCTGCAACCTTAAATCAAATATTATGTTTATTGTCCACTCATGAATACAAAGAAATACTACTATAAAGCTAAAAGCAGAGTCTAGCTAATGACTAAGGATAAAAAAAAAACAAAAACAAAACTAAATAACCAGACAGCATGTGAAAGTGTGTTTAAAAGTGCTAGATGTTAAATTCTCATAATAATATGAGATATAATTGCTCAGTCAAAAGAGTCAGTATGAACAGCAGAAAGGATTCTTTTTCTTCAAAATACAGGTCAATAGTGATATTCTATAGTATAAGGGTAAAACATTTCTAAAATAAAAAAAAAATGCATGTTAATATATCATTATTGCAATTAAGCTTAGCATTGTAGAATAACAATAAAGTCGTTGAATCACTGAATGAATCAGTCCACAAAGATTTATCAGTCAGCAATGCTTTGGAGACAAATGATTTTACTAGATGCAGTGTCTCTTGAATGAAGAATTTAGCCAGTAATGGTTATTATCATCTTTTTGGAACTATATACACCACTTCAGACAATACATTATTGCAAGTAAATAATTATAAATAAATTTCTAAATTTATAACTTTTAGACTTTTCATTCAAAGTCATATTATTTCAAGTTAAACGCCACTTCTAATGTCAGGGAATCATGTAACTTCACCTATATTTTTTGGTTATTAAACCAAAAGCCTCTCAAGAATTATTTCAAATGAAAGAATATTTTATCATGATATTACATAAAATCTAGTACAGCTATAATAATGTTTAATTATAATACCTTCATGTAAATTGTATTACAGTTATGACAAAGAAATTTCTTAGTGTTGCTGGTCAGCTGCATTCTGTTAATATTTCAAGGGATGCACATGTACCACTTTTAGAGCCATTATACTTGCTAAAATTTTAATAAACTCCACATAAGCAGAGGCCAGGTTTTTATTTTGAAAACAGAATAGACTACACTCAATCATCATAGATAAACGTAGTTACTTGCTACAAGAACTACTGACTTGGTGGTTCTGCTTGGATTTTTTTCTTTTAAAAGTTGGAAGAATGTATTGTCAATTATACCATGAAATCAATTGTGTTATGGAAATAAAAATGAGTGAAAAAACCCCAATTTTTGCTCTACCATTTAATTTAGAGAACTTGTCCATGATCTATTCAAAAAGATCAGAAGGCAATTTCTAGCTCACAAGAAAGCTCCCTAACCTCCAGACAATAGGGAGTATGGGAGAAAGAAGGAGAAACAGCAAATTTCAGTCAGGTGACTGTTATACAGATGATCTAAAACTGGGGACTTAATAACATCCACAGAAACATAATAGATTTGAAAAAGAGATTATTTTCTCTTTTAGTGGTGACCAACTTATGAAGAAGAATTTAATACATATATAACTTTTGTTTATTTTAATTTTGGTAGAGCGTAATCAAATCAAATCCTTGAATTTTTCAGTTAGAGAGCGAAATTATTATGATTTTTGTTTTTATTTTCCTGCCCCCACATCCCCACATCCCCACATCCCCACATCCCCACATCCCCTGCCCTCTCACCCCCCAAGCCCCCAGCCAGCCTTAAGTAAGTAAGAGAAGTATTACTTTAAAGTTCTCTATACTAGGATGAAACACGCAGGGACAAGAGCAGTGCTGCAGCAAAAGGAACCATTTTGTAACACTGGGTCAGATACAGAAATTTTAAAACTGAGAGCTAAATTCTCTGAAGTCATGGCAATTTGGATTTGTGCAGGACATCGCTTCAGCTGACTTCATGGGTCATCCTAACCTTGCAAAAGCAATGGTTTTTCAGCTGAGTTCAAAGATGTTAGGATATCTTCTTGGAACTTCAAAGACGATGATGTGTCATAGCCCCAAGCAAAGAAATATTAATAAGAAATATTAATAGTGTGTTTGTATACATAAAATACCGTGTCATGTTAGCACACTTAAAACATAGTGGATAAGGTACTGCTGCTACTTCACCCATATTGTAAGTAAACTAACAACCAGAGCACTTTATCTGGACAGGAAGATCACGAGAAAACTGATTAGATCATCATAGGCTTTTACATACTCCTACTGTTTTATGTAGGTACCAAAAACTTTGCAAGAGCAAACCTAAGGTCACTCAAGTGAAATTTCAGGGAAGAATTTCTTTTTTTTATAATAATCAATTTAAATAATTGTGAGTTGTTAATGATGTAAGAAAAATGCTGACAAGTGTAGCACCTGCAAGTAGATAAACATCTGGATAGTTAGGATTTTATAATTAAACAGCTTTTTTATTTACCTTCCCTTTGTTCTTAATGGCATAGAACAAAAAAATTAAAGCAGTCATATTTTATAGATTCACATATCTTTTATAACTTTTCATAGCTTCAATTTCTTGATTTCTGCTTGCTTCTGTTTTCAAATGGACACATTCTATCTCTCAAACTCTTTTTTCAGTTGAAATAATTTTAATTTTGTTGCAGGTATCAGATACCTGCATTATTAATTAAGAAAATAATTAATAATTTAGGTTGTAAGTTGCAGGGAAAAAAAAAAAGCTAAATTCACTCGACTTGAAAGAATTCTGGATAGAGGTAGTCTATCAATTTATTAACAATATGCAATTAACCAGCAGTCATTGAACTACACATTCAGGATCAATACCCTAAAAACCATTCCACAACTCATTGTAGAATTTCTAACCCCTAACCCGGAATCACACAACAAACCCACTTCTCCCTGGGGTAGATGTGAGTGCTGTTTTTTTGTGCATCCCTGATCATCTCTACCCCTCTACTAATGCACTCATCAGTGTGACAGAAACCAATGGTGCCAGACACGTACACCTGAAATGTGGAACCCATGTAACACCCCAATAGCTGAAGTGCAGCTGCTCACGGTGTCTCTCAGGAAGGCTGCTGTGCCCAACCTGCACAGGAGTTGAAGTGTCACAGGATGATTTCTGGCAGCATCAAAACAGGTTTGACTGCTGCTCAGACGCCCTCTTCTCTGAGGGTCTCCTGTGTACTTCAGAAATAAAGCTTGAAAATATGTGGAAAGTACTGGGATCTCTAAGTGACTCTAGTAACCTCTGTTTTGGCAGCTATTTTGTCCCTCAAGTCCTTATTTCTCATCATTGATTGTTAGAGAATTCTGGTTGATTGGCACTACTTTTGATCAAACAAATCCTACTAGCTTAAATTTTCCTAAAGTGTTATGTTTTTGTGCTTTAGAAGGACAAGACTTTGAAGTTTCAGATCTTTTCTAAATACCCAGCCAGAGTGGGAATAGAAACAATACCTCATGGAGCACTGCTGTTGCACTGTAAGTAGAGGAAAGAGATTTATAAACATGTTGTTTCTGTTGTGATGAAAAAAATCTTTGTCACTTTGTAAATATAATAAAATAATGTTTATATTTGCAAGACTTTTCTCCTTCATCTGACTATTCAGAATTTTCATTTAAAGACATAAAGTTCTTTGGTTAATAAGACCAAATTTGCACCCAAATTCTGATAGATACATTTTGTCATTGACTTTCATCACTTTTTCTTCCCTGGAAAAACAAAGGCATGGTCCAAAGTTTGAGCAATACTGGCTACATTTGTGCCTGTGAGAGTGATTCCTTTTCTCCAGGTGAAATGGTACAGAGAGGCTACATTCCATAGAGTGTGGATCCTATGAACTATGAAATCAATGTATCACTATGACACAGAAATTAAACTGAGTTCTCTGGTATCCTAAAAAATAAACCTTTATTTTATGTGAGGCTGTGCATTTTAACTGTTCATGAGCTGTTAGAGCATGTATATTTAATAGAGCCAGGACAGTTCTGGACTTGACTATGTAGATTGCAAAAGGAACAGATCCCTATAGAGCCCTGCCTATACACTGACTTGAATTCTGACAAGTCCTCATACCTTGGACCCTGTACACATTGGCCTGACAACCTGCTGCCAGCTGCTGACTGAACCTACTTACTAGCACCAGGCCTGCTCTGCTTTTGTTGCTCAGGAAGATCTGTGGACCTGTGCCTGTCCCTGAGGGCACTGCCTTGCCCTTGGCCCCCAGCTCTCCATCCCTTCAGGAGCAGCCCACTATTTCTACTCCCTGACTATCTGCCATTATTATTATAATAAACATTGCTTATTATTATTATAACATCGTATAATAATTAAGCTGTATCACCATTTTTTTACCGAGTGGTTGGAAAATACCTCTGTGAGCCTTTTGTTTTACCAGACGTATATGGGAAGCTGTAATCTCTCTCTGCAGAGGCAACATGTAGAGCTTCTGCCTCTTGGATGTGTTGGATGTGGTTAGAATTATAGAATATTTTACTCAAGTAGATGTTAGTGGCCTTGAACACCTCCAGGTGCTTCTGCGACTCTGACTTTGTCAGTTCTTGCAGCTTCAAAAAGACTGACAGTTTTGGAACCTATTCAGTTCCTGCAAGACATTCAGAAATTATCCCTCAGCACTTTTTTGGGTTTTTTTTTTTTCCAGTCTGCTCTTTTTTGGTAACTGTTTCTCTGTCTGCATACAGAAGCACACAGCTTTTCATCTAATGGACATAACTAACAAAAGTTTTCTTTTGTATGTTGACACGTGGTATCAGTACCTGTGTAACAGACACCCAATATAATGAAAAAAAAAAAAAAGAAATAGAAAGAAAAGCTAAAGATCTTGGACACGTCTGATGATCAAAGAAAACATCTCTGTATCTAGCACACTGGTTTGCTTTTTTTTTTCAGGCACTTGAATTAAAAGAGACTATTATTCTTATAAAGCTTGAAAGGTCATAGACACACTTGATGCTTCAATGCTTCTCCGACAAATATAACCTCCTCAGGGCAGGGTTTAACTTTTGGAAAATACTTGCATTTTTTTATTAGTAAAATCATCATTCTTTTTACAGTGTGTTTGTGGTCCACCCCTTTCATCTCACTGTTGGTTGATTTCTTTTCCTAAGCTGCTCTGATATTCCCCATTTCCTGCCCAGCCATGAGAAAAATAGATTAGACAAAGCTTTCAGTGTAGAACCTTGAATATTTTTTTTATTCCCAACTTTGTTGTCATGCTTAGCTGAGCTACTATTTCAGCATCATTAAGACTGAATGTAAATGGATATATGGTACAGTAATGAACAAATGAAATGTTTCTTCCTGGGAGGTGGTAAACTTTATAATATAATATATTTTCGAAGTATCTGCATTACTTAAGACATGCTCTTCCATTACACGTTTATAGAAGTAGAATTTATAGAAGACAGGATATCTGCAGGATCTAAATCAAAATTAATAAACCCCTTCAAAAATTAATTAACAGATTGGGAAAATGTCCCTCCACCCTGAAAAGGAAGGTAGTTTTTTGTAGTTGTTTTAACTTTGATGGTCCATACTGCTTTTCATCCTGGATAATTTGATCACTGTAGGACATGTTGTGCATAATTTTACAAGAATGGAACACAGAAATTTACATGACAGAAAATAATTTTGATTGAAAAAACTATTAAGAAATAAGACAAAGTAAGAAACATTCCCTGCTTGTTTATCAAAGGATGTGAAGTAAATTGAAAATGAATGATTTATGCACTTTGGTGCATATTTCTTCCTTGGATACTTTTGGGCACACTGAGGTGAGACTGAATCAGTGCCCACAGCTTGCTCAGTTTTGTGTGGCAGGTAGAACATAGCAGGGGGTGAAATAAATTCATCTTTCTGTCTTCAAGTGAACTAATAGCAATTTTATTCTTCCCATGTGGTCACTTGAGGTGCTTGTCATGTTCAAGCTAATGATATCAGGCACCCTCAGGTTGTTTAAGTATTCATGAAGTAATTAAATTCTCATTAACATATAAATAAAAGAAAACTGAAAACAAGTTTAGGAGGCACCTAACATCTGTTCTAATGCTTTTAAGTACTAAAATGTGCCACATACAGAAGGAAAAGTGCATTCTGTCCAGGCAAGTATCTTGCATAGATTATTTAAAGAAACTGTAATTAAACTGATTTGGCATATTAAGTAAAATTAACAGCAAAGCATTATTTAGGAAGTTCAGTGTCTCTGACACTTAAATAATAAATTTAAAATAGGAAAGAGAGAAATTATATTAATTTTCATTTGTTCTGAGATCCAGTTAAAATTACAAGAACAATAGAAAATTTATTCCTTTAGAATTAGAGAAACATAAAATCTCACACTGCAGGCATACTTCCAGCTGTTCTTTCAAAATACATTGATTTTTAATAATACAATGCTACTGACATTTGAAAAAAAAACAATTCCACAGAATGACTTATAAGCTTACTATTAGGTTTCTTTAAATTGAATTTAATGCACAATTTTGTCATACAACTTGAGACTTCAGTTCAGACACAACCTTATCCTCTAAAATGAATTTTTCCTTCTAACATTAAGCAGTTCATTTTTCCCCAGAAACTATTAAAGCAAATCTGTTTTACCTATTAATGAAATGTGCGCCCTGTGTTCTATACCATGTCACTGCAGTTTTCTGTATGATAGAAATAGCTAATAAAATTAAATAATCTTGAAGTATAGTTTGAGATTGATAGGCTGAAAAATAGCAAACGAGATAGAAAAATATGATAGACGGATCTTCAGAATGTGTTAAAGTAACCATTTCATCAAACAGAGACAGCTCTGGAAGAATGCATTTCTAAGAAGTAAATCTTTCAAATATATCTTTCAATGGAAATATACTGAATTGACTGTGCTCTTTTCTGTTTGCAACACCCTCTATCTAGTTTTTTATCATAATCAATATTAAAAATGCATTCTGTACCGGTCTAATTTCATTGTGGTCTTATTGACTGAGCACAAAGTACTTAAGATACACACTTATATTGTCCTTAGTTTTAACAGAGTGGAATGTATAACCAGAGAAATTTAATATTTTTTTTACCATTTATGTTATATTGTTCATTTCAAAAAGCAGTATTTCATTACTTATTCCTTGCCTTATTTCATGCCTTTCTCCTTGCTGTGATGCCTACAGAGGGAAACGTATGCCAGTTATGCAATTTGTTTGGTGCATGCTGAAAAGGATATATTGCAAAAAAGGGCACATAGACCTTCCTGAAATAAAAAGATAAACCTACTTTTTTTCCTGGTTTTAACTGTAGCAGACAAAATCCAAGTAATTTAAAAATAGCTGCCGTGAGTTATCATTATAGACACAAACAGCTATTATTCTTTTTATAAAGAGTGCTATTCATTACCATTTACAACACTTACAAGCAACACATGAAAATATTCTCTTCTTTGTTTGGTACAAAACCAGTTATGAACTCATATCAGTACCTGTCAGCTGTTATGATTAGCAGAGAAAAATATTTTCATAGGCATTATAGTGAAAGGATACTATGTAGTATTACAACCTAGAAAGAAACAAACAAAAAAAAAAATTGGTCCAAAACCCATACAGCAATGAAGACACCAGCTGAAGCCTGGATAACTGCAATCTTATAGTGGTAAAAGCTCATGAAAATTTAATTTGGTAACTCGTGAAACAGGAACCGAGACTTAGTTCTTACATACCTACAGGACAAGGAAATTAAACATTACAAGGCTTGCTTGAGAGAATGTCTGCCCCAGAGCAATTATCTGTGCTTACCTTGGAATCCCAACTGATCTTAGATTATCTTACAAAACACATGAGAGAAATACGCCAAAACAAACTCTAATCTTTTTATGAACCTGAAATAGGGAGCAAACTCCTGAAGTCTGTATGAATATAAAGCATCAATATTTGTATAATCTCTTTAATGTGGGGATGGGCAGTGAGCATGCACTTTCATGCAGTACTGGTTCTAAATGAGAGCTCATCTTTTATTGCTATTAGTCAAAGCACTATTTTAGAAAACTTCATGAATAGACTTTAATTCAAGACTAAGCAGTTCTGGATCCAGGGTTGAGTTGTGATGGAGAAAAGATGGTAGAATCAATAGTTGTTGACCATGGTGGGTACATTTCATAACAATGCTACCAATAGCCATAAATAAAGACATACTAGTACATATAAAACATGGTTTAGCCATACTGCTGTCAGGAAACAAAACCAAGCCTATAGAATTTACAGCTCTCTCTGGAAAAGGATGTTCTCAGTTTTATCCTATTAAACACTCATCTGTCTCTTCAGTTCATCTTTTGCTGTCAGCCACAGTTACATTGAACATTTCACTGACCAAAAGTGTAGTCATCAGTAGATCAAACTGATTTTTCTATTTTACATGTACCTTGCTAAATTAGAAAACACAGATGTCAAAGACTCACTTGATTATCTACACTGTAGATGTACACTGAGGTAAATAATTTCCAGGGAAATAGCTATGAATGTGAATGAAACTATTCCACCCCAATTTTTCAAGGTCATAGCTTTATATTTTTTATTGCTGAAATTATGCCATTGGTTTATTCCAAACTAGAGCAAGGTATCAGGGTATAGAAAACTTTCAACATTTCTCTGCAAGAGAGAACTGAAGAAATTTAAAGGATGTTATGTTCACATAAACAGTAGTCTTCATTCTTTTAAGCAGAAATCATGGAGATATCCATGCTGAAATAACTTTGAGTATAGGAGTTCAACTCAATGAGTTAAGATGTCACAAACCAAGGCAGGATTAGAGCTCCGCTTTCTGCTATGATCCTGGTGAAATTAAACTTTTGTTTCTCCTTTTGATTGTAATTGAAGAACCTTTTTCCAGTGCACCTTGTTGATTCCTTATCAGTGAGATCACAGCTTTACCCATCTGGTTTCATTTTTGACTCCTCTCGGCACCCTTCATGGAACAGGCTGCCCTTGCTGCTCCCACATGAGACTACTCTTCTCACTTTGTGCAATTCATAACAAGGGTCAGAGTTTTCCCCAGTTTGTGGTTGGGAACGCAGATTTTCTCTTCACTGCATCAGAGAATCTGCTTCTTTTTACTTTCTTACCATGGCTTTAGTAATCTCTTGTCATTCACAGTAGAGTGCCCAAACCAAGTCCCTGATGCTGGGATCAAATGGATGAAAACTTATAATTTGAGAAAATATAATATATTCACTACTTAGAATTTGGAAATATAGTGCTTTTAAAATGAAACAAACCTGTAAGCAAGAGTATTCTTACTGAAAGAAATCACTTTTCACTTATAGAATATATAAGTTAATTAAAGTCAAAACATGTAGGTCATGTTGATGTCCACATTAGTGATATAAAAAAAAGTTAACACTGACAATAAATTTGAGATAATAGAAATCAGTAGAGCAGATTCACAAAAAAGTGTTTTATTTTAAGTAACAATTTTTCACCACTTGCCGAAGGGATATCCAATATTTAAATCTTCAAGTCAAGATTGGGTGCATTCTTGAAAGAGATTTTTAACTAAAATACAAAATGTGAAGACAAATATTAGAGTGATTCTATGACCTACACTGTATAGGCAGTCAGAATAAATGATTTAATATTCCCTTCTGGCCTTAGAAATGGTTCATTTGTCGTAATCTGCAAAAGCCAGTCTACTAATAAATTATTTCTGAACTTTAAGAAAGTACTAGATAAATAAGTACATAGTATAATTAAACAGTATCAGGTAACCTGATAAAGTCTTCTCTCCATTCTGCTTACAAAGATCTAGGATATTAAACTTTCTCACAATTTCAAATATACTGTTGGTATTTCTCTGATCATGAAAGAAAGGAAAAAGATCATACAATCAATATTTTTTCAAGTGACTAATGGATTTCACTACTGGAACACTTCTCATAAATGTTCTTCTTCATTAACCTAACAAGTCACTACAGAATAAAAGAAGCCAATTTCAAAAAAAAAAAAATGTTCATACTTTTAGAGATGCTTGCTTAATTTCTCCAGTTTCTCCAAGGCTCTAGAATATATTACAGTATATGATCAGTTAGACAGCTATTGTATATTAAGGGATCCTATAAGATTAATAACCAAAATAGACCACAAAGCATAGCATAAATTCAAAGAAATTTAACAATAAAATTAGCAAACATTAGAGGAACTGGACTTTGGATTTTTCTTAGGTTGTTATTTTTATCAGAAGAGTAGAAGAAAAAAAAAAAGCAAACAGAATCAGTAAGAACAAAAATATCTTTATTTTTTTTTTATTTCTTTGAGACATTCTATGAAAATATTTATTAATTTTCATTCCCAAGTCTCTAGCATAACACAGACTAGTCCTAAAGAGTGAGGTACATAAAAGTAAGGTAAGCATGAGAGAAGCATCTTTATGATGTATATAATTCATAAAAAATCAAACCAAAAATAAAAGACAAGAGTGGTACAGATTGGACAGAAATTCATACATCCTGTTCAATCTTACTAATGGAATTGATAGAAAATCTAGTTTACACCTTAAGCACATAAATGAAGGAGAAAAGAATTACATGGAAAATTTTGTTTAGTTAAGGACACAAAAGAAAAATAATCTTTAAAAAATGTGTTTCCTCTTATTGATTACTTCCAGTGTGGCAAAAGAGTGGCAATAACTTTTTTGCCAAGCATTTGGCAATTTCTACTTTTTTATCTTTAGTCACTGTGACCTTTATTATTCCTTTCTCTTGCCTAGTTGAATAGTGTGTTATTTTATTTTTCTTTTTTTAGTTATTTTTTTTGTAAAAGACCTAATTTGAGACAGTCTAGAAATATTCTTTTAAAATTTTAAATAAACAATTTCTTGTTACATTGTGCCTAAGTATCCAGATAAATAAATGGGAGTTTTAGAATGTTTTAAGGGAAAAAAATCCTTTGAGTATAGACTATATTTATTAAAGACGAAACATCACTTTTCTTAGGGTGAAAAGGATGGTCATCCTTGTTTAACTGACAACCTGTCATATCACAAAAGCCCCCACTTTCTATGGAGAACACAGTCAAAGAACAGTGACAACACTACTGTCATTGCAGTTTGCTCAGATTAGGCGTTTAAAAAGGTACAAAGAGTCTGCTAAAAGCAAACAAAACCATTCTAGGACTATTTGTGGCTTCTGGGTGATTCTGGGAGGTATTATGGGTTTTATGACTATTAAACAGACTTTTTTTATATATGACATTTATCTATATTCCCTAATATGGATTTTAGAGACAAGTGAATAGACCTTTTTTAAGGATGACTTTGGTATACCTGTATTATCCTATTTTATTTACACTTTGTATCATTATTTTCATATGAATACTTTGGCTATATTGGATTTGTGCTACAAGGAACACCCATTGTCATCTAACAATCTACTAGAACACATAATTGATTATTGTAAAGAGATTTTTAGCTCCCAAATGTGACAAGAGTGATTTCACTATTTACCTGCTTTTTAGGCCAGCCCACTAATTAGAGTTAGAAATCCCATACTTTGTAAGTACAAATAATTCCTTTTCTATATGCACTTTCTAAAACTTTTTGCCAAAATTAATTATTGAGAATTAGAAAATTACTGAAGGTATGGATACATAGATTCAACTTTCTATTAAAAAAAAATTTCTTGAAAACACTGACACAAATAGCTACTGAGTGCTCTGACAGTAACAGCATAGGAAGTATAAAACTAATTTTCCCATTCTGTTGGAGGATATTTTTAGTCACACTAACAAGCACCTTTACTGTCAACCTCATCTACAGAGTTAGGACAAAATGTTAGTATGCATTTATCAATCACAGATTTTATGCATTTCTAGTGACCAAAGTAAAGACAAAAAGGAGACTGAAGGGTAGTTTTTTTCACATAAGGAAAGAATCAGGTCATTTTTCCAACAAGGTACTCTGAAATAAAGGTTTCAGAAAATATGTGTCGACATAAAATACACTGCAGTCATAACTGATATTTTTATTTTAGAAATTGTGAATGGTAAAGACCATAATATCTGTTTACTCACTTAAAAGAAAAAATAATTTAATAACCTCACCTTTTAACTTCTCCTTCTATTTATACCATTCCCAGGACTTCATTCTACCAGTAACTCAGAAGCAGTCAATTGTCTCTAGACTTTATTACTTCAATATACCACATACGTTTTGGATGCTTGAGTCTTTTCTTCCTCGTACTTCTAGATGGATAAAATTGCAATCAAATGCACAGTTGTTTATTGATGTGGTATCCACATTCTCTGAACAGAGAGAGACATCATTCTCTCTCCCAGGATTTTTCCTGGGATGTTGTGAGACTCAGTGAAAAATCTCAAAGAAGGAGAAAAACAATTCTTATCTCTATTTGCTGCTCCTGTTGTTTGACACATGTGGAATGTGCTATGGAGATTGTTTACTAAAGAGTGATTTGTTAATTGGACACTGGTGATGGTTGTTTGGATTGATTGGCCAGCTGGGTCAAAGCTGTGTCGTGACAGTCATGGGTTTTTCCTTAGTATCTTTTTAGTATGATATAGTTCTAGTATAGTATAGTATTAATGTAATGTAATTTAGCTTAATAAAAGCAATTTATTCAGCCTTCTGCAACATGGAGTCAGAGCACATTATTCCCTGTGCAGAGGGGTCGCACAACTTTGCTATTACTAATAGGATTTAGCTATTTATAGTTTGTTCTTTCAGTTTCACTTCACTTGCTGTATACCATCAATTAAAGTAAGCATTACAGAACTTAGAAGATGTATAATATAGTATTTAAATATTTTTTAGGCAGATAAATGATGTGAGTTTAAATTCTCTTGGAGTAAAGAATTTAGAATGAAGGAGTGCTGCAACCTGGGTGTATATACTACATCTGACAAATATTCAGTAGTGTAGAACGGTCATTTATAAAATTAACACTAATGGTAGTAGGTAAATTCTTTGAAAAACAAAGTTTTTTGTTTAGGAAAAATAATAGATTATATGCAACAACAACAAAGGATATTTGTCTCCTAATCTGATACATTCTCCTTCACCGATAGTTTATGCCAGTATTCTTACATCTTTTTTGCTTTGCACAGAACACAGCACATATTTACTGAAATAAATGAAGCTGTATTTTCATGGCATGACTCTTGCCTGGCATTATGGAGAGGAAAAAGTCAACAACGTATGATAAAATTAATGATTTAACATAGACAGTTTTAAAGGAATAGAGTAGATATAACTATTTCTATAACTAATAAAATGTGTTTTTAATTAGTTTATTTTTGCAGAAGGGTGTAACAATCCCCATATTGATCTTACTTTATATACAGTCTTTAAAATGGCTTCTATGTATCTTTCCTTCTCTTTTTCCAAGAAAATTTAAAATGTCTTATATTTGCAGAAGGTTATGAGTATTACATAAGATTAAATTCCTCAGGCTGTAGGACTATTTTATTTTCCCCATGAAAGATCATTCTTATTTTGCTGAATATAAAACATGAAGAAAATTTGAGACACTAACCATATGATAATCTTGTTTAATCGCACTAGTAAAATATGAAAAAGGTGTAAACTAATTGTCACTTAAGTTCCTCAATAACAATTGTCAGATATGGTGGCAGGAATGTCAGCTTCTAGACCAGGTTGCTCAGGGCCCCACCCAACCTAGCCTTGAACACCTCTAGGCTTGGAGTATCTACAATTTCTCTGAGAAACCTGCTTCCTTCTTAATTTAAAATAGCTCCCCCGTGCCCTGTCACTGTCTGCCCATACAGAAAGTCACCCTATCTTATTTTCTATAAGCTCTTTTTAGGTATCAGAAGGCTGCTGTAAGGTCTCTCCAAAGCTTTCTATTGTCCAGGCTGAATAGCCCCAGCTTTCTCAGTCTATCTTCACAGGAGATGTGCTTCAGCTTTCTGATCATCTTCATGGCTTTTCTCTGGACCCACTCCAGCAGGTCCATGTCCTTTTGATACTAGGGGTCCCAGAGCTGGATGCAGAACTCCAGTTGGTGTCTCATGAGTGCAGAGGGGCAGAATCACCTCACTCAACTGCTGTCCACCCCGCTTGTGATGCTGCCCAGGACACTATTGACAGATTTGTTTCTTTCTGTTTCCTTCTTTCCCTTTAAAACTTCCGAAGAAGAAAGAAGAGAAAAAGAAAAAGGGATGTAGGAAAGGAGGAAGAGAGGCAGGAAGGGAGGGAAACTGACAAGAAGTCAGGCAGAGAAGAACATAATATAATCAGAATTTCCTGATGGATTGGACAAATTCTGTATTTATCTCAGTGTTCTACTACATTTATTTATCAGTAGGATTTTCTGAACATTATGCTAGTAGTGTGAAATCTTCAGTTCACACACTTAGTGACACACATTAATTTTTTCCTTGCCTTTTTTTTTTTTTTTTTGTATATTTGTTCTTGGGAGGGGGAATATATATTTTGAAAAAAGAGGAGGAAAGTTAATACAAGATATTATATTTGTGGAGGCTTCTCTTGCCACACAAACATGAGCCTTCCAGGCCTTTGCATTTAAAATACATAGGAAACCGGTATCTGATTAGCTTTGCATATGTTGTAAGCATTTCACATTATCTCCCTTTCTGACCTGGAAATAAATATTGAATTATAAATCAGTAATTTCAGCAGAATCCTAATCAGATCCTGATTTTATGAGTTCTAAATGTTTTCATTTTATATTTATTTAAAAATTGGCTTTTTACATTTTGTTTCCATTTCTACATAAGACAGTAGAACATTATTCATTGTATAGAAATGAAAGCTGCAAAGAAATAGCAAGCCAAGTGCACGAAGCTAAAGAGTCATTTCCCTGGCAAGGCAGATCATTCAAGAACATTTGGAACAGCTCCTTTTTTCTGCTCATGTTTCTTTTTTTCTTGTTTAATGGTTTTCCAGTCAAAGAACAGAATGATAAGTAGCTGGCTTGAATTTTTTAAAGAGCTCTATGACGGCAACGGTGAAAGTTTTATTGCTGTGTGGCCACAGTCACAAAAAAAAAAAAAAAACTCCCTCAGTGTTTGGACTGTAATAGAAATAGTTATTGCTACAAGATATTTTAAACCCAGCATTATTAAGTATGCAGAAATTTTAGAAATTTTAGTGGAAGAAATGCCAGAGGACTGGACTGAGAGTTTGGAATTCTGGCATTGAAACAAACTGGCAGGGACTGTGTTGTTCTACTTTCATACTGCTTTCACCAAAGATGTCTGAGCATTTTGCATGTCCCTGTAATTTACAAAGATATAAATAGCCAAATCCAGCAAGGGATTTAAGCTTTTTTGTTTTTCTAGGTCCAATGTTGTGATCTAAATTCCCCATGTCACTCACTACTGAATACTAGGGGAATTAACATTCCTTTTTTTTACCTGTGATGGAATTAAACTTTTTCACATGTCCACAGTGGGGTTTAGCCTTAATAGGCACCAAACTGCTTAAGATCTGTCATGAAGCTGAACCCCATAAGGACAGGACCAAAATTATCAAAAGAGTTAATTTCACAAAAATGTTATCGAATATAGAATGGTTTTAGCTGGAAAGGACATTAAAAGACCATCTTGTTGCCCCCTCTTTGCCATAGGCAGGGACATTTTTCAGTATATTATGTACCTCAAACACCCAATGTGATCTGAAATACTTGCATGGTGGTGGAATCAACAGCTTCTCTGGGTAATCTATCCCAGTGTCTCCCCATGCTTATTGTAATTAGTTTCCTGTTGGGTGCAATCCAAATCTACCCTCCTTCATTTTTAAACCCTTGCCTCTTGTTCTGTCAATACAGGCCCTGGTAAAATGTCCCTATACAATTTTCCTACAGGCCCCTTTAGGAAATGGAAAGCTGCTATAAGGTGTCCCTGGAGCCTTTTCTTCACCAGATTGGACAACCCCACCACTCATCTTGTTTTATATGAGAGGTACTTCAGTCCTCTGATCATTTTTGTGGCCCTTCTCTGGAGGGAGAAAATCACCTCCCTCAGCCTTCCAGCCATGCTTCTTCTGATGCAGCCCAGGACACAGGTGGCTTTCTAGGCTGCAGGCACACATATACAACTCTTCATCCACCAATATCCCCAAGTGCTTCTCCTCAGGGTTGTTTTCAATTCATTCATGTCTCAGTCTGGATTGATATTGAGGATTTCACTGCAGAACTTTTGATTCGGCCTTTTTGAGCTTCATGAAGTTTGCATAGGTCCACTTCACAAGCCAGTCAAGGTCCCTCTGGATGGGATCACTTGCCTCCAGTGCGCTGACTGCACCACAGAACTTGGTGTTGTCAGCACACTTGATGAGGAGCAAGACACTCTGTGTCACTGATGAATATGTTAAATATTTGTGCTGCTGCAGCACAAGTAGGAGCAGCACAAGCATTAGAAAGCCTAATTTTAGATTTCCTATAGGAAAGCTATAGGAAACCTCTCATTGCTGGTTTCCACTTGGACATTGAGCCATTGACTGTAACTCCTTGGATGCAAAAATCCAGCCAATTCCATATTCATCTATTAGTTTATCCATCAAATCCATATGGCTCTGATTTAGAGGCAGGTTTATTGGGGGAGGCCTTATCAAAGTCCTGGTAAATAATATCTGTAACTATTTCCACTGATGTAGTCACTCTTATTTACTGTAGAAGGACACTAAATCTATTAGGTAAAATTTATTCTTGAAGAAGTCATCTTGACTGTTTCTGATCACTTCCCTGTCTTCCCTTGACATACTGTATTATATTACAGGGCACTGAGGCGAGTCTGACTGAATGGTACTTCCCACGAGCCTACTTATTACCCTTTTTAAAGATGAATATTAGTAGTCCCTTTTTTCCAGTCACTTCAGACTTCTATGTGAAAATCTCATTGACACTGGAATGCTTATCGACCAGAAGTTAGCTCAAAAAATGGACTTAGGATTTGCTTATATTGATGGGTGAATCTAAATATAATTCATGTTCAACTGTGCACTTGGACATTTTGAGTTACAGGCTTCTTTCACCAGGTTATCCTGAGCAGAACAAGAGGGGAAGGGTTCTGTGCCTACCACATACATTTTATATTTGAATCCTCAGGAACTGAAGAATCTGCCTGTTACTGAAGAATCTAAGGATATTGCTTACCTTCTGAGGCCTTTACATTGCTGTTTGAGGTCTTGTTCTGCTCTACTGTAATTTACAGTCAAAAAGTTTACTTAAATCACAGGTGTTACAAGATAGTGTAAAGAACTTTGATACAGATGGCCTAGATTTCAGCATAAACGTACATAAAAGAAGTGTCTTGAAAACTCAGTACTCTTCACAAACCTTGTACAGCGGTGTATACACTCAGTACTTCTGGGAGCATTAAGAAGTGGTAAGCATTTAGAGTGGTAAGCATTAAAAAGAGGATTTAAAATGGTAATAAAGATCTAGAGTCATTCAAAATAAAATGTTAAGGACAGATATTCATTTTAATCTTCAATGCTTCATTGTTAAAATTTAATATTCAGCATGTCATCTTTCTTAACTGAAAACTGTTTTTTCAAACAGAAATGCTAATACTTAGAAAGAAGAGAAAATATATTACTATTTTAGAAACAGTCTTCCCAACCCTTCAGGAATATTTTATTGGCAAAATAAAATGATCCCCCCAATTTTTATCTTATCTTGACAAAAGTTTTCTCCCATTTCTGTTTTTTCAAGAACACTTTATCTGCCCTTTGCCACAGTACTTTAGCTTAGGATGGATTAGACATACTCAAAAATCATGTCTAGTAAAGGTATATATCTACAAGAAAGAACAATTCCGGTTTTATTTTTCCAGGAAGAAAAAAAAAATCCTAATTACAGACTCTCCATGCATAGGACAGACAAATAATCAATTCCAGCCTTGAAACCTGAAGTGTATTTATATTTTATTCAGTGACTGTGTAATGCAGAATGCATGGACTTAGACTGAAGTCTCTGCCCTTCAGATGAATAGCTTCTTTACCTTTCTCTTTTTCCAATCCTGGATTGGAATCTTGTTTCATTTTATTTGTTCCCATGGCAAGGCTTCAAGAAGAGAGATAAAGAACAGCCATAAATGGGTACTGACATAACCTGAAATGTAGTTGTTAAGACATGTTATTGTGAGGTTGAAAATGGAATTTTAAACTTTTCAGATAGCAACCTTATATCCAGGGTGAATGAACTAAACACTAGAACCCATCATTCTTATCTTAGAAGGAACATGAAGACTGTATTTAGGATAGCACTTGAGGCTGTTAAGGCCAGTTGACTGGAGTTACAACCTCAAGATGAGTCAATATAGAAAGTGACAATTCTTGCTTTGCAGTTGTGGGTGAGTTCCTGTTCACTATATCACTTGCTGAAATCTCAGAATGCTGAGCTGTTGTGTTTACTTCTTACCAGATATAAGAAACCCATACACCTATTATGGGGCTCTGTGATCCATTTAGAGTGGTAAGCATTAAAAAGTTACATGCTTGCAATCTCAGCATGTGGGGCCTCTCATCTTCTAGTATGCCTAGTCCAAAGTAATTTACTTCCTCTGAACAAGAAGGCTTTTGCCCATCCTTTTGTCTTTTGTCTGTCTAATTGTAGGTAAATTTTTCTTTCATCCAGGCACCTCATGTTCAGTATGGTAAGGATAATTATCCTTCAATTATTTCAGGTAGACAGAGATTAACAACCCTAATCATAATGGTAGAACCAGTTGGCAGAAATAGAGGAAGAGGCCATTCAAGACAGAGAAGAAAAATATCTTTCTGGGGAAAGCTGTTAGGTTAAAAGTGCTGTACAGTCTGTGGTGTGCAGACACATTGATGAATATCTAGGGAAACTCAAGGTGGGCAATTAATAAAGAGACCTAAGTCAGTATCTAAGTACTGGTAGTGAGTAACATAAAGCATAGGAATTTGCTGAGGGGTCTTGCTTATGGTGTTGGTGTATGTTCTGAATAAGTCAGTCAGACTGCCCTCTGATCCAGCAAGGCCAAGCAGTGAAGGGTCCCCAGTCTGGCTGGGCACAAAGGTTTTGTCTTTCCTGGGGTAAGAACAGACAAACCAAACAGTAAGGATCAAGTAAATTTCCTCTCTTTTATTTACAGATAGACCTCTCAGTGGAGAAAAATTATCACACTCAAAGACTTACGGTCAATGGCCTGGTGCCCAAGTGGAGACCAGTGAGAGATTTTTCAGGGGTTTGGAACCAGTTGTGTTTTATACCATTCTCAGTGACACGAACAGTGGGATCAAGTGCACCCCCAGCAAGTTTGCTGACAATACCAAGGTGTATGCTGCAGTCAATGTGTTGGAGGGAAGGGATTCTATCTAAGGAGGCCTGGAGAGGCTTGAGAGGTGGACCCATGGGAACCTCATGAAGTTCAACAAGGCCAAGTGCAATGTCCTACATCTGCATCAGGGAAATCCTCCAAAAACTGAGAGGTGAAGAGACTGGGAGAAACCCTGGGGAGAAACCCTTGGGGATACTGGTGGATGCAGAGTTGGACATGAGACAGGAATGTGTGCCTGCAGCCCAGAAAGCCAACTGTGTCCTGGCCTGCATTAAAAGAAAGGTGGCACTCAGGTCAAGATTTGTCCCCTGTATTTTGCTCAGGGAGACACCAGCTGTAGTCCTGCATTCAACGTAGGATTGTTCAACATGGAAGACATGAACCCCTTTGAGTGCATCCAGAGGAGGGCCATGAAAATGAACAGAGGGCTGGAACACCTCTCTTGTGAAGGCAGGCTGAGAGAGCTGGGGTTGCTCAGCCTGGAGAAAAGGCTTTTGGGAGATCTTTCCAGTTCCTAAAGGGACCCAGAGGAAAACTGGAGAGGAACTTTTTACCAGGGCATTTTTACCAGGACAAGGGGGAGAGACTTTAACCTAAATGAGAGTAAGTTTATATCAGATGCAAGGAGGAAGTTCTTTACTGTGAGGGTGATTAAATACTGGACCAGGTTGCCAGAGAAGCTGTGGATGTCCCATCCCCGGAGAAGTGTTCAAGGCCATGTTGGATGGGGTTTTGACCAACTTGGTGTAATGGAAGTTGTCCCTGCCCATGGCAGAAGCGGGGAAAGTAGGTGATCTTATATGTGCCTTCCAACCAAAACATTTTATGAATTATCTATTAA
Source organism: Taeniopygia guttata (assembly GCF_048771995.1). Classification (NCBI taxonomy): domain Eukaryota; kingdom Metazoa; phylum Chordata; class Aves; order Passeriformes; family Estrildidae; genus Taeniopygia; species Taeniopygia guttata. The sequence continues at coordinate 52,894,832 of NC_133024.1, forward strand.
ATTTCCTAAGGAAAGAAAAAAATACAAACAAAAAAACACCCTTTTTTTTTTAAACAAACTGGATCCACTGCTCTGTGAAGTGCAAGCAGGAATTATATGGCTGAGAAATTATTTCAATTTTTTTAAACTCTTCTCAATTTTAAAATTTTATAATAATTATACTTTTTTTATGAATGCACAGGTAGTATTGAGCTTCTTTATTTTTCCATATTCTGGCAATATGGGACCTCACAGACCTATTTATCAGTACTGTTGAGAAAGAGCCAGAATCATAATATCATTCTTTAATCCTATCAGTTTGGGTGAATGCAATTGTCTTTTAAGCTAGACTTCAAATTTATCTTTGATTTAACCCTGGAATAAAATATATTTATTTCATTTAAGAAAATATATATTGAGTGAACAATCACATTAAATAACATACAAAATAATGATACAATACTGATATGATATTAAGCACATAGTCTCTTTCTTTGACAAAAACAACCTGTTTTTGTCAAACTTAATTACCAAGTCAACTCCACAGGAGTTGAAGTGGTGTTGCACACAGGCTTTTGAAAACACACACATCTCATCAGGTAGAAAATAGTAAGGATTTGGATATGTTTAAAGTTCCACATGTCCAGAACCAGAGCCTCTGAATTTATAGAAAATAAATTCAAGCCTCATGTTCTGCTTCTACTGGTTGTTTTTTTTTTTTTTTTAAGAAACAGAAAGTAATTTAAATTTATTTTAAAGTGGTGGTGATGGAGGTGATGCTCCACTGCTGTATTCAGGTAAGCTCACATCCAACACATATAGCATATTGTCACTGCTACATTCTGGTCTAGAGTCATCCCTGACTAAGAATTAGGATGAAGGTACTTTTAACATATCCTGTTTAAGATCTCCCATCACAAAGAATATAGAATTATTATTTTTGAGATATATTTGAAGGACATATTAGCCGATCTTTGCCTGGAGAACAGACAGTAGAAAATTTGAATCTATTTTCTTAACCACTGAACCTAAACTCTCCAAGTGTTCCAATCAGTAGACTATTTTCAGGGCAGTTGTAGTAAATAGTATAAACTCAGAAGCAGCTACCTCCATATTCTCAAACAATATTAAAAGGGCAAGTGCTATAGCTGAATTCATGAGGGTTTGATTCAATATTCTGTTCATGAACATTGAAGATGTTTTGCATCTAATAGACTTTATACCCCAGAGACAGTTAATGCTGCATCATATAATTTCTATATTTCAGGAGAGCTTAAGCACATAATTCTGGGCAGCTGTTATTAAGGAAAAAAAAAAAAAAAAAAAAAAAAAAAAAAAAAAAGAGGTGAATTTGTGGAAAATACACATTTTTGTTCAGTCTAAAGAAATTTAGTGTTTTCTGTGTCAGCAAACTCTGAACTCTTGATTTCAATTCTATTATTTCTATGTTATAGTTCTAGGGAAAAGAAAAAAAGAAAAAAGGATTATATATGACACCAGCAGAGAAGAGATCCAGCACCAGAGGGTGAAGTATGGACCAGATAAATGGACAAAAAGGTGGACTTAAAACTGGTTGAATTTCCAGACTTGCAAGAATTGCAATGAGCACCATGAAGTTCAGCTGGATTCCAGTCACTACCAGAATGCCTTAGGGGTAAATATTAGGTCCAAATGAATGGATGAAGCACCAAGCTTCATGAATGATCTCAGCAACTGAGAAGAGCACAGCCTCAGAAAGTTTGCAGACAACACAACACTAGAAAGAGTTAATAACTAATCAGGTGATTGTTCTGCCATTTAGACACACTGAATAAATGGCCAGAGAATTATATCATCAGGTTCAACAAAGGGAAATCACAGGAGATTGTCAAGATGCCATTAGACAGACAGGTAGATAATGTCATCAAGACCATCCTATCCACAAAAGATTGGAACAGATGATCTTTCAAGATCCTGGGCCATTTTATGATTTGATGGCATGCAACATCATGTACCAGAAATGCTGCCATGAACATATTCTTTGTTAGTCACTGAATTATCCATGAGCCACTGTTTTGCTCTTGTATCACAGAAGGCAAACAGCTGCATCAGCAGAAATGTTGCCAGCACCTTAAGGGAGGTGATCCCTCCTCTGCTCAGTACTGGTGAGATACCAGTCCTGGATTGTTGGGTGCAGTTCTAAGCTTCCCAGTGCAAATGAGACATGGACTTACAGAATAAATTAATGAGAAGCCACAGATATGATTAAGGCTTTGGAGTGTATGACATACAAGGAAACGGTGAGAAAACTGGATTGATTCAGCCTTGGGAAGATGAGGTTTAGGGATATCTTATAAAATTTTATAAATAGCTGATGATTGGAATACACATGAGGAAATCAAACTTGCTTGAGTGATACTTATTGAGAAGACAAATGCAATATGTACAAATGGAAATACAGGAAATTCCATTTCTATGAAACAAAGTATTTCTGCAAGGATAATAACATACTGGAACAGTTTGCTCAGAAAAATTGTGGAGTCTGCATTCCTGGAGATGTGGACATTCCAACTGGACACAGACGTAAACCATCTACTCTAGCTTATCCTGCTTTGAGGAAAGGTGTGGGTCTAAGTGATCTTCAGAGGTATCTTCCAACCTCAAAGATTCTGTGATTCTGTGAAAATATAATATTCTGACATCAAATTTTACCTTAGTTACACATTAAACAACCTCCCTAAGTAGTTTCAACTCTATTTACAAGTGGACAGCTATTTATAAGGAATGGGATGAGTTTCCAATATTTATTTTCCAGAAAATTAAATTCTGCAGATGGTTTGCTTCTCCATACTATTTTATCCAACAGTGAAATTTAACCCAGAATACCTGTCTTAATTACTAGACTTCATTCCTCATGAAGCTCACTAATCCTTTATGGAGTGCAACACCATTGACTCTTGATCATATTGTAGTAAGTGAAGTCTAGCAAATGAACAGGAAAACTCAGAGTGTAAAGATTTTTTCTTATGTTAAAAAAAAAAATGGCTGCATGTCTCACCCATCAAAACTATGCTTTTAATACTTTTTTTTTCAAGTGTTGTGCCATAACCTAAATGGTTACATGAAGTGTTACATTCATAGAATATTGTAAAAATATTGTATAGGGAAAACAGTGGAATATAGGATATATAAAATCCCACATGTAACCTGTGTGCATTCTGATGGCCTGTAAAGTGTTAAGAGTACAGCAGAAGTTGTTAGTATATGTAACGGATTAGTACTTTCAGTTTTCTGCACATAATAAAAACTTGTTTAATGTGGCATGATGGCTGAGCTTTCTTGCAAGTATATTTTGAAGAATAAGATATACTCTATGCTCCTTTGCCCCTCATTTTGAATTGGTCCCAAATTCAACTTCTCTTCAGGAATAAGAACTAATTACTATACTGGTCTTTTTTCAGTTTCCTGAGCATCTGTCTGGTTCTCTTAAAATATCCCAATGGTATTTACCACTTCCAGACTTTGCATCATTTCCTCAATTCCTGGCAAGACTTTCTTTAAAACTTAGCCCCTGAACGCTACTTGGTAATGTTTCATGAGTTTTTCATTCACTCTTTGGCATCTGAAGATCTTAATTATATCACTATGAACTTCTGGCATAGGTCCAGATGCCGAGAAAAGAAACAGCAAGCTCACCTAAACACTTCTAATTGAGAAGCAGAAGTATGAAAAGAGACAACTAGCTTTTGTATAGTAATTCTCTCTTAGGAAGCTGTAGTGAAGTGAATTCTGCTTACAGTTATGACACTGTTACCCTAATAAGAAATTAATTTGATCTAACAATATTTGGATCAGTAAGGCTATGTTTACAGTCTCATCAGCAGGTGCAAAATATGACAGAGTAATAATTGGTAAATACGATGACCTTAAAACATTCAGGAATCTAATAATTCACGCATTTTTCTCATGTATCTAAAAAAATAAATTTACCTGGCTACTGTGTGAATTTACAAGAAAAAAGAAATGAGCTTGAGATACCAGGGTTTATAATTAAAACTATATTAGTTGTGCACATGGGGTCTTGTTCAGCCTTAATTTATATCACCATCTGCAAAAATTGAAGACAAAGAAGCTGTAAAAACACATGGTAGTGGGATTTTGAAGTTTATGTTTAAGAAATTGTTTAAAATAATTGTAATGGCTTATTCTTATTCATCCTTGTTCAGTTTTCCTAATAGTGTCTCCCCAAAGTTGTTTTCCATCTGTTCTCCCACCTTTCCCTGTGTCAGTCTTGGGGGTATACTTCCTTATTTCCAGATCCTTCCCTGTCCATCTTTCAAATCCTGCCCCTGCAGCTTGTTTGTCATTATTTGCTACACCCATTTATCTAGAAGCTTCCTTGTCAGTTATGATATTTTCTTTCACTCATTGGTATATTAAGTATGCACTCTCCCCTTCTCTATTGGTTTTATACACATATTCACCCCACACTCCTCCTATGCAGCCCTTGATTTGTTGGTAGGCTGTCCCCCTTTAAAAGCCGCCGTTTTGCTCCGCTTCGGGTGTTGTGCCTTTGCGAGTCATTACACTGAATCCCCTGCGCCACTGCTCCCTGCGCGGGGAGAAGTAAAGATTGCTCGGAGACACAGGCAAAGAGGGTCCTTCCTCTTCCTTTGCCTCGATCCTTCGACGTGGTTCCTCTCTTATCGGCGCTTCATTCGCTAAGAGACCACAGTCTGCGGTGCCCGAGGCCGGGAGCGGCCGCTCATGGTGCTCACCGAGGGTGAAAAGGGGCTCGGAGCTCGCTGGCAACCAGCGTCACCCCCTGCTCCTGCCAGCGGGGCACGGCGTCCAAAACATCGTTCCTTTCTTGGCTCTCTGGATACGTGTTCACTTTGAAGGGAGAAAAATCTGAAAATTTTTAAGTGGCATGGGCTACAATAATTTTGTTGATGTGGCTTTACGTGGGTCCACCTGCTGTGGATTTCCTCGGGCCACAGGAAGACAACCTGTCTTTCTGCTGTCTTCATCATAGGCTGTAATGGAATCTCAGCTCCAGTGCCTGGAGCACCTCCGCTTCCTGGTTTTCACTCACCTGGGTGTCTGCAGCGCTGTTTTTCTCATATCTTCTCACTTTTCTCCAACATCTTCTGTGCAATGTTTTTTTACCCTTTCTTAGATAAGTTATCACAGACATGCTATCAGTGTCATTGATGGGTCCTTAAAGCTGCCTGGAACTGCTCTGTCCACCATGGGGGGCAACTTCTGGTATCTTATCCTAGAAACAGCTTCTGCAGCCCACCCGCTACCAAAACCTTGCCAAGCCAGTCCTATATAGAGTATTTGAAATTTCTCTCAGAAACAGAGAGACTTTACCGGTAAGAGCTATAATCTGAATTGTCCATTATAATAAACTGATGCAAAAATCACTTTCCATATCATTATCTTTCATCTGCAGGTCTACCTTTAGCTCAAAAAGGAAGCACTAGAAATACAGAAGTAGGCATCACACTATACTGGGACTTCTTGTTTTTCATAAACATTAGTCTTGGAAAAGTTAAGTTTCAGGCTATTATGGAAAAAAAGTTATAATTTTTACTGCAACATCCAAGCACCGTCACAACAGTATTGCTGCCAAACTGCCATAGAGAAGGCTACAGCTGCTATCTCTAACAATAATTATATGAATATTACATATTATGCATTTCCACATAATATTATGAAAATTGACCTAGATAAAAATCACATAGGATTTGGTGTAAGGCTATACTAAGCATCTTTACATACTAAATAAAACTGTTTGTGAAAGCAGGCATTAAATCCAGTCCCACATCTATCCCCCCACAAATGGATAATTTATACAATTTTATTCATGAAAAACAGCATATTTGTAAAAAATTACTTCTTAAAAAAAAAAGTAAAATTTCCACTGGCAAAGAATATTTTGTTTCTTCTTGGGAAATTCCTACACAGACTCAGATGATCTCATAGAAGTGGAAAAAAAGAATCTCATAGAATTAGGAAAAAAAGTGAGGCACACCACTGTTGAAGGCAGCATTCAGTATGACTTCCTACATCTCTTGCATGTTAGTGACAGCTGTGTGAATACCATGCAGAACAAAAAGAAATTACTACAGCTGAATATTAATATTAACCTGCTATCATACATAAATACAGAAAATAAAACCAACTCTATTAAATTTTAGTACTACTATTAGACTGAAAATGTTACTGAAGATTATATAACAAATAATCACCTCAACATTTTTGTCTAATTATTAAACATATTCTTAAATTCTGTTATTTCTTAAGCATTTAATTATGCCAGTCTATCAGCAGTTGGATTGGACTATTGCTTTTTTTGGTAAAAGAAAAATTCTTCTATCTGAGATATTATCGTAAGTCTCTTCACAGTCAATTAAGAGGGAAAGAGAGTATTTTGACTTTCTTGTCATATATGACTTATTTGAAATAATAATAAGCCATATATCACTTATTTGAAACCTGTACCTTAGAATAAACTTTTATTTAAATTCCAGGTTTTGAAAATTGTGTCAGAGCAGTGGTACGGAACGTATAACAATAATTTTCTGCACTCATAATTGTGAACACATGCTTGGGTTTAAGCTTAAATAAAACCCAAAGAAACAATAAAATTATATTAAACAGTTAGGCTTCCATAAACATGTATAATTCTATCAATTAAAGACAGAGAGTGATTTTTTAAAGCAGGCTAGAGCCATATATCTTAGACATGGAATACCTATTTCAATAGATCCTTCTAGGGCATTAATCAATCACTAACTTAGTATACAACAGAACTAAGTGTTTGTTGAATGTGGGAAGACCTTTATCCCAAAGATCGCTCATGCTAATAATCTTCTGCCTTTTTCCCATTAGAATTCATGATCTTAAGTATAGTTGGATATATTTGGATATCTGAGGTCAGCATAAAATGAAGCCAGAAAACTCCAGAAAGTATCCTAACTTTTAGAAATCTATAGGAAAATCTGTAGGTGTTTTTAAAATAGAAATTAAAATTGGGTGACTAAGACTTTGTAAAAAGGTACTCATGATTAACAGTGTGCAGTCTCATCAAGTTAGACTTTTCACTCTGGTAAGCCATTTACTGCCACATATTTTAGCTGAAAGTAAAGGTTTACATGCCTAATGTAGGCAAAGCAAAGGAAGTCTCTGGAAGCCTATTAGTGACCTAAGGTTCTGAACAGATATCACAAAAGCTGTTATTAGCTTCTACAGAAGAACTACTGAAGTCCTGACACACATTTATCTCAGAAGATACAGGTAGAGAAGGAAAATATGCCCCTCTTAATCAGATGTTTAGGGCGCAAATATGTGTATAGATGAACTTCATTTGCAATTTGATTCTACTATCGACATATTAATGCTATATTTCCTCCACAATAAGAAATTTACTAGTCAATAAGATAAAGTCCACTTTGGAGAAGTTTTAAAGGATGTGAAGATGTGTATACTATCTATTTTTCTGAAATTGCTTTGTATTATTATTATATTCTTCTGAGCAAAAATTAGACTTCTTATCTGTGAATGCACGACCAAACAATTAGGGTAGAATCATTCTTATGATTTTTCTCTCTCCATTATGCTTCTTTGCCTAGTCAAAACTTAATTATTCATGCAAATAGAAAGAATGAATATTTTCAAACACATAATTATAGCTGTTTTCACTGCAAAAATTTCTGAGATCATTTTTGATGTGCATTGCAAAAAAAAAAGAAACAAAACAGTCCGGATTTATGCTAAGTGCACTTCTTTAAATATTCAGATGAACATTCATAGAGATTGCTTTTCAAGGGATTCTCTAGAGAAGCTGATTTCAAAGCACATTGAGCTCAATAGAAAAAAAAACTCAGCTATTTGGATCAGGCCCTAGATTCCCTATTTTTTCATAGTTCATTGTTCTGCTTACCACCAAAAAAAAGTCACAGGGCAGAACTGGCAGGCTAGGAACCCTGCATTCTGTTCATTGACAGGATTTGTATTAACAGATGCTACCAGCAAAGAGAAGCTACAAGAGGAATTAGGACAGGTTAACATCTAATGCTCTGGAACAATATAACAAGCTAAGGAAGATTTTCTTTTATCCTGCTCTTCTTCTGTTTTACTGAAATATGCAATTGTCAAAAGAGTCCTAAAAAAGATTATGTTTAATTGCATGAATATGCACCTGTACTTGGAAAAGTGTCACACTTGTTTTCCTCAGTTGTCCATCCTAAAAGCACATGACAGTGTGCTCTTGAAATCTCAGGTTGAGAAGTATTTGAGTTATGAGCTCAGACTATTAGCCAAAATCTTCTGGTTTAAACATTCAAAGTATGAATGAAAGAGGACTTCCCCATAAAAAAAGAAAAAAAAAAAAAAAAAAGTTGGGGATATCTGACATTCACAAAATATTTCCCTGTTTCTCTGTCCCATCCTGAATTGTTAAGGTGAAGACTAAATTGTAGAGCCATTTTTCTTAGCCTCTCTGGGATTTAGCCAAGGTGCACACATTGATTTTGCTTTGTACTCACACCCAAAATACCTTGCAAAGTCTGGAGAGATCCCAAGAATAGGAAGCAGCTGTCACCATAAGATTTGTTCTTCATTTTTTTGACAAAGAATATCTGTATATGTTCACAATATCATGAACACCAAACAAGATATTCTTTTTTACCAGATTTATGCTAAAATTATTTTTGAAAAAGTCAGTGAGCATTGCAATAAAGACATGCAAATGTTAACGTACTATTCTTTCCAGAAGATGTGCTATTCCTGTGACACCTCTTGGAAAGAAAAATGTGAGTTTACTTTCTTATGCCTATTATTTAAGTTTTATGTAGTCACTTCAATATTTGTCTCTAGTTACTTCTTCCTTTTCTCTTGGTAACTTTACTGCAAGTTAAAGAAGGGGAGGTGATTGAGAGATGGGTCTTAAAGAAACGTTACAAATAAATCTCAACTTTCTTGTGACTGAAAAAGGACCCAAAAATCTCCATATCTGGTGAAGACAATAGGTTTCTCATTTCTTTCTTGATTTCTCATTTCATTCTTGGACAGGATGTTTAGTCTCATATTTTAAGCTGTCAAAATCTTTTTTAAAAATCGTGATTGAAATGTGCTCTTAATTTGCTCTTGTCTACTACTCTCTCAGAAGCTTATATTAGACAGCTTACAATGTCAATTTTTTTTTTTTTTTTTCATAAAGGGATGTTACAAATATGCTTGTTGGGAGACTGGAGACAAAGGACTGAGATCAGCCACACAATTGAAATCAGCTGGCAGCAAAGAGAATCTACAGTGGATGAGCTATGACCAGGTAGCTTCCATCTGTGGTGCCTAATAAAAGTAGAGGGCAATCAAGAGTCATCCTGGTGGTCTTGCACTTATTTGGACAAAAGATAAAAAAAATAATATGGATTCAGGTATAGAAATACAAAATATGTTAATATTGCTAATCACATTTTTTTTTTTAATTTAGTGCCATAGTGAAGTAGATCAGTTAGTAAATCAGTTCTGTTAGTAGAACCGATCATGAACATGCTTCTTGATTAATTTCTTTAGTCAAATGAATATGCCTATAATGCTATTAACTTTCTTTGGATTCAGGTCACATAATACCTACAGAAACATGCCATGGTATCTCTGAAGCTTTTTATAAGGAATTTAAAATACGTATAACATACTCAAAAGTAGTCATTACAAACCTCATGGATTGCCTATCTGTTAGCAAGCTCAGTGATACAGCAGTTTAGTACAAACAAATGTGTTTTTTCAATTGTTTTTAATTTAAAAACAATTATACAGGAAAACGAATACATATGTATTAATGTATGGGGAGAACAACAAATATTTCATATAGTAGGGCTGAATGGAAAAAGCTTCTCCAGTTTACTTCTGACAAAAAGTAGCCCAATATTTTCTACAAAAATGTAGGTTGTCTTTCTATGGCACTTTTTTGTGATTCCTATTTAATAAAACACAGGATTAACTTTCCCATGAGCAGAATCACCTGGCTGTTGCCTTTATAAAGGACAACCAGAGACCTGGTTCAGGGAACAGCACGGCAGCCTGGTCCCTCCAGGCTGCTCGGGCTAATCAACAGGCGCAGACACCAATATGGCAGACGGTTGAAAAGCCTTTATTATCCTATCTCGTGGGTTTAAATAGTTTTGGGGGTTTTTGCTACGTCAGAGGGGGGTTGGGGGTCTCAGGGGTTAGTCGGGTAGTGGAAATTTACCAGAGCAGGTGTGGCTACATTCTTCTGGGGTTTCTGGGGTTAATAGATAAGTGGGGAAGAGAGAGGGGGAGGGGTCTATCTTTCCGTGACATCCCGTGGTGGTCTTCCGCTCCGCCTGTCCCTATCTACTACACCTGGCAAAACATGCCTCATGGCCTACAGTAAGTACAGTAAAACCCTTTTCACAATTATGTTTTATGTTTCTAGTTATTTTTCCATACTTATGATTTGTATAATTTTATATTTTTATACTTCTTTAACTAATAGAGATACACATAGCACCATCTAGAGATATAAAAGCAAATTTTTTAGATGAATCACTATCACACAGGCAGCATACAAGATTACTTCACATTTTATAACTAGTCATACTGTATTTTCAGAAGACAAGCTGAAAGAAAATCACATTTTCCTAAAAATATGCAAACACTTCTCTAATGTGGATTCCCTGCATGACTTTTCCAGAAATACACTGACTGAGCGGCTTCTGACTAATTTGTGTTCTATGGTAAATTACTAAGATAATGAGTAGATTATGCAGTATTTAATGACATTCTTAAAAGCCCCTCATGCTTAGTAGAAATATTAAATATCTCTTAAATAATATGTAGGATAAACACAGAAAATCAGACTGGCAATAATTATTATGTAGTGTTGTTCCACTTAAGAAAGCAATCACTTAAATTCTGCTCTAAGATCTATGAGTATGCAGCCAGGCAGAGAGAAAAAAGACGATGTGGCTGAAGGCTAGCCAACTTGTACTACAAGCAATATTCAGCCATCTAATTTTGTTCAGTGAAGGAATTAATCACTTGCATCTTTATGAAACATGTCTAAATCTATTACAGAATAACAGTAATTTTGACTCTTGAAGAAGACTATTTGGTTTATCTTTTACTATGGTTAGTGGATTGAAGCAAATGCTAAAGATGAGAAAAGAGTTTTTCAAGACATTATGTCTGTGAAAGAATGAGGACAAACAGTCTGTTACTTTTTTTATTCATCCCTTAAACTGCTAATTTTCTTATGTGAAGAGTTATTTCAGCCAGGATATTTCAGAACAACCCTTCAAATGAAAGAAAAATAAAACCTCTTATAATAAAACCCAAAAATCCCACAATGCTATATATATATATAATTATCAAATTTTACCTTTAGGCTGAAATGATATTTTAAATCCTACTGCTGTAATAAGATGTTTCAAGACGTGTTAAATCAAAAAGCAAATGTAAAATGAACTTATTTTAATATCATATTACAATAGCCTCCAAGTCCTTTTATCCTGGTATACAAACAAAAGTAAATGTAATTAAATTAGTGACATTATATGACTGTAAAATGAGCACACTGGAAGCAGCATTAGACTCTAGAGTATTTACAGGGAGAAAACCTATATTAAAACTTCAATTATAATAAAACTATTGACATTATTCAATATATTGTAAGAATAGTGATAAGTGTTAATGACAGTATTTCTCTAAGACTACAACTATCTCCTGTAAACAAGTGATAATAAAAGAAATTTGCCAGAAGAGCTGAAAAGTGATAGTTGAAGTGTATATGAAGGTCAGATACAGATTGCCAATGTTTTAAAATTTATTACTTCAAGATTATTTTTTTTTTTTTTGTGAAATATGATGGTCTTAGTAATTTATTATTGACCCAGAATCACACAGCGCAAGCACTGGCAATTGATGAGGAGCAGTGCTTTGGAAGAAAAGTTGTTATCATCTTCATTACTTGCAATATTTTTTCAGGCTATATACCTGAAAGTAATTTACTTTCCAATTTTTTTAAACTTTGACCCTAATTTAACGAGATTACCTGGATTCTCATGGATAGCTTTCGGTCATTAGTAGGATAATGGAAATGATTTCGAAAAGATTGGGAATTAGTAAACCTTTATTATCTAGAATTAGATATTCTGATTTTGGTTCAAGTGGTTTGGGCCGTACCTCTGAGGGGAAAAATACTAAAATTAATGCAAAAAACAGCAACATAATCTATTTTAGGATATTGGTTATTCACATAGGTTTTCTAGGAGAAAAACCATTCCAAAGAGCAATCTGGGTAGTCTTTTAAATTGGATAGGATAAATAATCTTCTAGAAGTGTCAGTTCCTCTGTCTGTAACATTTCCACTGCTCTCCTCTCTCTATCAAGGAGTGCAGATCAACTGTTTATATTGCACACCTTGTCTGCATCCAAGTCAATTGCACTTACCAGACTCATTATTTTTCATCACCTTGTTTTTCATGAAGGCACTAAAACATGAAGTTGTACTAAATTATCCTCCACTAGATTTAATGAACATTATTTGTTGTTTTCATTAAGAAAAATAACAGAATCCTGAAGGATGGAGGTTTGCAACAAAAGTGCCTTGAGACAAAAAAAAAAAAAAGAGCTACTATATTAAGTATGTATTTTTCTTTAAAATTTGTAAGCTAAAAGCACTAAGGTATTAGTTTTCCTAAATGACAAATGCAAGCATAGCAAAAACATCTTTGGCTTTTTTTAAGTGAATTTTAAATAGAAGTAAAAAAAACTGTTTTGGAATAGTATTATTACTTTCTTTTAAAAATGCAAGTTAAAGAACACTGAAATATGGACTGTATCATTTTTGATACAGGTATTTTGTATAGGTTGATCACATGCAGTAAATAGTAGCAAATCTAATTAAAAGGTGCAAAAAGTGTTTCTTCTAATAATCTGTCTTACAATTTTCAACGATCAAATACAACAAAGAATATAAATAAAAGTCACTCTTTGACCTCCCTTTGGAGCGTGGAAGTGTTGGTGTACAGAACATATCAGTATGCAGCTACAGCAGGCCTCATTAGTTTGCCATCTGCCATGGTGGATAGATGCTAAAATGTTGTTATTGCAAGGTTCATTGAGCAGTAAAATTATAATATTTTAAAAAAATGTATTTTTAGTAAAAATCCCTTGAAAGAAAACAGCTTCTGAATGATGACTGAGGCTGCGATCCCATTCAAATAAAAGACATCAAACAAGAAGGAATTTTAAAACAGTTATATCAGCCTTAGTTCCTTCGTCCTGTAAGAATAAATGAGAGAACCTTTTCAGTATGGTCATATGTGTTCCACAAAGCAATATTTAAATGACACGTGAGATATTGTGTTTTATACTAGTTATTTCATTTCCAGCATGTCTTTGGTGGCTTCTCTCATTTCAGACTAATATATAGTTCCTTGGAGTTTTTTTGTCAAAATAGAATATAATCATGCTAAAAATAATTTAAAATATCTGAATAGTATAGAGTTAACATAGCGTCTTTTAATAGTTTTTTCATATATTGTACTTTAGTAAACTGTCTCGCCAAATTATAAAGATAAATATTATGTAATAAACTTTAAGTAAAAATAGTAAAAATATACTTTCTTGTCTCTCTCCTTCTTTATCTTTACAGAAAAATAAAAAGATAGTACTTTTCCTAAAAAAAAAGAAAAATAAAAAAAAATAGAAATACTATTCAAATCTCTGCTGGACTCCTTTCTTCTTCTTGTAAACATGCACTGTTCCCTACTATGTTATAGAATCACAGGGTCACAGAATATGTCCCCTGAGTTGGAAGTGACCTGCAAAGATCGAGTCCAGCTCCTGGCCCTGCACAGAATACCTCAAGAATCACACCATGTGTTGGAGAGTACTGTCCAAATGCTTGAACTCCCTCCGTCAGGCTTGGTGCTGTGACCGCATCAGGGAACAAGTAATAATTTCTGCAGTGAAAACAAATTACAGTCTTACATTGTCAAGCAATGGCTAGGTCAGGCACACCATTCCCCTCCTGCACTAAAATGTCATTCATAGTCTAGGAATGGCAGATTTTTCTCTGTGACAAAGCTGAATGAAAGCTGCTGTCTTTTGGGGCAAGTGGCTTACACATTGCTAGACACTGCTGCTAGCCACGTTTCACTGTTCTGGCAACTATTCCTCACTCCTTTCTCATCCACAAACTCCTGATAACATTCTCCACAGTGACACAATTGCTTTGCTAGGCATTTCTCACATGTTGCTTTTACTAGGAGCTTTATGAGGCTGTCAATGCTCTGCTGCCAGTTCTGACTGACATCTCCAATATCTCCAATCGAGAGGCCCTCTAAATCTGTGGAATGGGCATCATTTGCTGTAATAAGGTTTCTTGAACCAACACAGATTAATTGATTTGTTATAGCTCAAAAAAGTTCATAAATGAGTCTGAAAACTGAAATGGAAATTGTAGAATAATACAGTATTCTATTATCCCTTCTAATGTGGAGAATATAATTATAGGCAAGAATTACAAAAATATAGTGCCATTTATTCACCTTCATAGAACAAAATACATTGAATTGCTGTAAAGAGAAGAGGGTCCTATAAAAAAATGGAGAAAGAAGAGTATTGTTATTGACTTCAGTGAGACTAGTTCTTATGACCAATATTACATATTAGCTAAAAAGACTAATGCATTTCTATAGACACTCGTCACTAAACAAGATGGGCTTAGGGGTTCTAACAGAACTCAGTACTAAGAAAGAAAATTGAACATGAGTATGATGTGACCTGTGAATTGATCTATTAATGATTTTCCAGATACTTTATTTCATTTTTATCATCTGGAATTTGATGAAATAGTAGGTTTTTATGATGTATTGTATGGAAACTGCTAACTATAGTTTCATGCGACATAATTGTAATTTATTAGCTAGGTAATTCACAAGTCAATGCAATCTTAGTAGCTTAGATCTTATGAGTTACTGTGACAATGTGTCATTATTTACACCAGAAGTGCCTTGATGTACTTACACACACTGTAACTGTTTATGGATAAAAGCATAAAATATTTTAAAAGTATAATAAATAACAGAAATCATCAAAGTGTAACTCATACTTTTAATGCAGCAGTACCTTAGAAATTTAACTATTTAAGTTAGATGGTGTGTGGAACATAAAACTGAAATGAAATACACAGCAAGTTAAAATATGCAATAACTTCTTTAAAAATATTAATATCCTAAATTGCAACCCTGATCACAATTATAGAGTCAACATAATGCCACCACAGAATTAAAAGAAAATAAAGTTCTAGCCTCAATGTTATAATGTGATACAGACTAAGAATAGAAAACGTTTTAGCAATTATTTAATGTACAATTTTGGTACTTTCCGAAAAACGGTATGACACTGTTGTATGACACTTAGAAATCTTAACAAATACAGAATGAATTATGGTAACTGTCTTAAAAAAGCTTACTTTCCAATTTAAAATTAATATTTAAGAATCATGTTCAAGAGATGAAAGACTGAGAAGGAAAAATGACAGAGCCAAAGTACAGCAACTGCTTGATTGACTGTCTTTAGTGTCATGAATTTCCATCAAGTTTGGTATAGAAGTTAACTATGATAAAAGTATGGTAACTGCAAAATCTATCTGTACCTTTTGCATTATCATTTATTCTCAGATATTTTTCAAGGTAAAGTCCTTTTGTCATCATTCTGAAGTTTTGTTGCCAGGAGAATCTTTCCATAGTGGGCTGGTGTTGCTCAGGGGGAGTAGGACCAAACGAGGTTAAAGCAGTATTCAGCAAATCTGATCCATCTTGTAAGTAGCCGGAATCCAAGAACTGAGAGCAGCATGGATCTACATCATTAGTTCCTATATTGGTGCTGATTACTTGCCACTGTCAGAGGTTCACAGAGGATCAGTCTCTATTTTCACAGTGTAAAAGAATTCAGCCCTAGCCCTAAGATGCAAGATGTAAACATATGTGTGCATGAAAAGCACATCCTCAAACTGCTACTCAAAGATATTGGCTTTTTAAAAGAGTTGTGTGTCCATCTTCTTTGCAATCCATCATATTTGCACTAATACTGTTGAATACTGATTACACTTGACTACAGCAAGCACAAGCTATAGTATGAAGTCTCCAGTTACAAAAGCATGCAGCAGAAAAAATATATATAGCCATACTTGGACAAATCTATATTCTCCATAAAGTTGTTTTGTCATTAATGATGAAAAAGTAACAAGACAGGTAACACCTATAAAAAACTATTTTCTTATATGAATATTTGTTCAGTTTAGTTTCTCCATAAATATCCTCAGGTGTTTTAATATTATATTGCCCTGTTCAATTTTCAAACCTTTAAACCTGCTTGGACATCTTTCTGCTTACCTGGAAGAAGAGTTTCAGATGGATATAGTTGCTCCATATTTTCAAGCTTGCAAAGGTAGAGAACCTCTATAATTTATTCTGTAAATTATGTTACTTACTGTAAATTACCCTGTCAATTACCTTACTTATTTTAAGGTAAATATCCTTTTGTTGGGTGGCAGGCAAGGACAAGAAAAAAGGGAGAAGATAT
The DNA here is from genome assembly GCF_048771995.1 of Taeniopygia guttata. Classification (NCBI taxonomy): domain Eukaryota; kingdom Metazoa; phylum Chordata; class Aves; order Passeriformes; family Estrildidae; genus Taeniopygia; species Taeniopygia guttata. Next base: position 52,911,416 of record NC_133024.1, read on the forward strand.
GAGTTGGAAGCTTCTAAATTGCAAACTGCCAAGAAATATTTTATCTTCAAATGAATGGAAAATTTGTAATAGTAGTATGGCAAAGTTTGAAAGGAAAGGTCATATCTTTCCTACAGCTAGGCTTCCCAGGCTACTAGCTCTTCCAAGTCTGATAAAAAGGCCGGAGTCTTTAAAGTAAATACTGGGAGGGAAAAGACAACCTGTATATTATTATTATCTTTCTGATTCATGCAGCTATATGAAATTTTCCTTTTATGCCTCAGCAGTTTTTAATTTTGCTCTTTCAATTTCCTAAATTGTATTTAATATCACTATGCTCCATGTTGTTTACTGTGCATATTTCCCCTGTTAACTATTCAGGTTTGTAATTTGTTGTTTTTTATTTGTCTTATGGCAACCTTGGAAAAGTCATGGCACTTACCAAGATTTTGTCACTGTCAGTAAAGGGTTGTTTTTGTCATTAACACTTCTGAAATTTAGAAGTGACATTGAAATGCCTGGTGGTGTGTTTCTCTTGCATATTTTAATCGAGGTATGTTACATATCATCTATACCTATCTATATCATGTCCCCATGATACTCTTCACTAAAAATCTAATTTATTAGAAGTATATCCCAAGGATAACACTAGGTAAGTAAAGTAATTCAAATCCAGAGTTACAGATTTTTGTCACAGCCAGTACAATTCATGAGTTGAGTCTGTTGCAAAATGCTATTGTATTACTAGGCCATATTCCTAAACTTTTAGATTCCAGAAATCGTTTGTTCTGAATGTGTCTAGCATTTCCATCTCTGTTCTTTTTCTTTACTTTTTTTTTTTTTTTTTTTTAAATACACAATTTGGGGAAGAGGGTATGTTTATCGAAGAAAATATGTTTTTTGTAAAAGACAAAAAACTAGTCCAATAGCTGTGTTTTCCATTAAACAATACATGTGCTACATGAGATTAAAACAATGAGTTCCCAGAATTAAATTCAGATTTTGATCTAGATGTAAAGAAGAAGAGGAATAGATAATGTATTCTTTGTTTCTGACATAATTTTATCAAAGTAACTCAGTCCTGGTAGATTAAGGTGAAAATTTTTTGTCAGTGTTGATCCTTAAAAAATAGAATTTACTGGCAAGTAAGAAAATCTGAATTAACCAAAGTCATCTATAAAGTGCACAAATTAAAATAAAACCAAACATAACCTTTCAGACACCTCTGTCCACTTGTTTTAATGGTGGCCACCGTAGAGTCATAAATGGTTGAATCACAGCTAACAAGTTGATTTACAGAATCCCATTGCAGCAGAAAATAAATACATCTGTATGCTATGAAACATAGGAAAAAAAATAATAAGACACTCAAACTGAAAAAAATGCCACCAAGCAAATTATTTCAGTCTAATTAGAGGTAGTATACTACCTCTAATTAGGAAGTAGACTATAACAGTCAACTATCAGTGGTACATTCATATTTTGTAATACTCTCAATGGCACAGGCAAACACAATATAAACCTATTTTACAGAGGAAGTGAGAAGCAAAAAAAAATCACATGCAGCTCTAGCAGGTATCTAAATGACAGAAAAGCAGTAAGTTGCCAGACAAAAGGCAAGATAAGTGCAGGGCAATGTCAGTAGGCAGAATGTACACTTACACCAAAAGTAAAGGGTATCAGGACCAGAGAGGAATCATTCTTTTTGGGAGAGGGACAAGAACATAAAAAACCCAAGCACCACCCAAAAAGAGAATTGGACAAGAAATATAGCAAGTTTGTTTTAATTCCCACTTCTTGTGTCATAGAGCTTTCAAGCCTGATCACCTGGATCTGTGCAACTAAAAATCACCATGGACCAGAGCCATTACACCTTACTATACAGCTATAGAGATGTGAGTTGCTAATGGATAAACTCAGTGAATTTTTTGTGCTCTGCAGTGTTATGCTTTTGCAACTGTATGTCATATGTAACCTATTAAAATAGTTATGTTCTTGAGTTATCATAAGAGGCAGACATAAAAATGCTTCCATAGCTTCTGAATCTGGTAAATCAGAGTTGGCAACAACAGATATTCCTTTCACAAAGACTCAGGATCCCTTTTTTCTATGACATGTAAAGAATTATTCAATCCACAAACAGATCAAAGGTCATATTTAGCAGTACTGCTTATTAGAAAGAGGCCTGTAAAGTGATTTTTTAAAAATGTTTTACTCATTGACACTTTACTCTTCTTGTGTCAATTAAGGGAAGTTAAGATGGGTAACTGTTTAAAGTAATAGCTATTCATTACTCTATCAAAGCATGCACTATTTTAAAGAAAAGCTGAAAAGCCCACTTAGTGATGAAGCTCAACACTTTCATGTATGCTGAACAGAAAAGAGAGTACCTCACCTTTCAAAAGCTAAATAAATATTTAAATCAGAAAAATATTCAGAGGAAAGGAATCTCTTCAGTCATTATTTTAACCAAATATCACATTCAAATAAGTATACCTCCCTCTTTTTTACTTTTCGTGTGAGCTGATGCATTATACCAGTTAATACTTATTTTTTAGTTTTAACCTATATTCTTGATTTTGTTAGCTTGGAAAGTCCAGGGGCTATTGTTACACACACTCAGACATTTTAAAATGTGAAGCTTTATCATTTTTACTTTGTTTTACTGCTTTGTAGCCATATTGAATTGTTTCTTAGGCATCCCCTTTGTGACATAACCATGAGGTATTGGTCTCTCCTAAAACTTTGTGGTTTGTAGCAGACTGAATAATTCATTGATACTAGAGCCTTCAGATCTTCCTATTCAGACTTTTTGCCATAATTGTTCCAAATCCATGCCAAAGTCAGTACCTATGTTACATCCAGTCCACTGCCTTTTCCCCCCAACTTTATGAAATTACCTGAAAATGTATTTTATTTATTACATGGTTCACATGAATATTCCACAAATTAAATAAATGAGAAATAAAAAATTAATCTGTCTGGAGGTATAAGTTCTACAGCATGCAGAGATGGGAATTTTTTGCAACTTCAACATTGTATTACAAGGACAAGCAAAGTCAGGATAAGAAGTTAAAAAAATAATGTGGGTAAGCAAACTTCAGTACTAATATACTTTGTGATAGATAAGGAAACAAAAACAATTATTTAGATACTTTGGAGAAAAAGGCCAGATAAAAAGAAAGGTAAAGGCTCTAATTATCAGAAAGGAAATACACTGGAGGGGATAAAAACTAGAATTTCTAAGTACTTGCTCTGCTTCAGTTCACTCAAAAGGACTCTAGTGTAAAATGATTAATTATGCTGGGAGTAGATGAACAACATAAGAGAACAGACATAACACTGTTAAAGAGCAAAAGAGAAAATACCTGCACCAAATTAATGTTTTGAATCTGTAGGGTCAGATTAAATCCATCAGAAAGAGCTAAAGGAATTAGTCAATGAACTTTCATAGCCAATGGCAAGTGCTTTTAAAAAACTCCAAGGATATCCTAGAACTGCAGACTAGTAACTTCAAATCAATTATAGGAAAAAAAATATTAGCTAAACAGAGATGCAACATGAATAAAAGTAAATCTTATAAGTGCTGGAATGATGTTTAAGGCACAGAGCAAAACAAATGTTAGAGTTTAAAATGAGCTAATAAACTAGGCAGAAGAAAATTTGTAAGTATGATTTCTCCTGCCTAATAAACTTATTTCCTACAAATGTATACACGATCTAGGTTGCTTTTCCCTGCCTTTTTTTCCCACTCAGTTCTTTATAGACTAGCACTTTATACTCATCAGCTTTTGCCTAATCTGTGTTTATCAGTATTATAAAATCTATCATAAAGTAATAGAAGCAATGCAAAATAAAAAAAATCAAATACTTACATGGGTTTGTGGATGAACAGATAGATGAAAAGCAGGTTCCATTTTTTTTTTCAGCAGTATTAGAAGTTTTAGAAGACATGAACATTGAAGTAGTATTGTGTAGTTGAATTACTGAATCACTGAGAACAAAACCTGTAGAGGCTTTTCAGCTTTTAGTAGCATGCACTGTGAAGGCCAAATTGTAGTTTTCTCTGGCCAACAAGATCTAAACTCTCTAATACCTGAAAATGAAAAATTTGGTTTTGTCACTGCTCATGCTTCTTACATAAGTCAACTACAAGGCATGTTCTAGACTAAATACTATTGATTAGAATTTTGAGATTTTGCAGGGACTTTATCTTTTAAACAGTTTATTTATTGGTATATTGATTTTAAAACATGAGACATTTGTGTGGATGGCATCTATGAAGGGCATAGACAGAGTCTGTCAGAGAATAATGTCAGAGAAAGAAGAATGAAAGGACAGGTAGCAGTATTTTAATGCAAATAAGAAGGTGGAAGATTACCTATCAAAAAAAGTGTTGCACTGAATATTTAGGACTGATAGTAGAGAGCAGATGGATTTTGAAAAAGGAGCAGACGGATTTTTCATTGACATGAGAGGAGAGCTGTCAAAGTACCAGCTGTGGTTGAGAAGGAAGGACAACCAATTAATCGCCTGTGCCCTTTTTTGGTACATGTCAAGTTCTGCTATCTTTTATTTACAGAGGCTCAATTCCTTGACAATTCACAGAGGAAGGCAGTCTAAAAAAAGTTAGGACATTCTACATCTGGTACAACAATAAAGCAGTTTTCTTACCCACATAGGTGGAGACAAATAAAGAGTGAATGGTGAACTGGACTATATGAACCTTTGCTGGCTATTTCCCATAGGACATTGGTTAATTAAACTGAGGTTTAATTAAGCTACATTCTTCATATCTTGCCTTTCTTTCTGAATTTGCGGGCTGTGTATATTTTCTAGTAGACCATGAAACAAAATACTACCTGGCACTTTTCTAACAAACCGCACACACAGTGTCATTATTGTCTGGAAACTACTACATAAATTGTCAATATGTTAGAACCATCACTATTAAGGCTGCAAATTATTTCTGCGTGATGACTCCCCACACAATGTAGTTCAAGACAATAGACACTGGTTTTCCTCAAAAGGTGAAGCTTATGAGTGGAAAAGTTGAATGAAATAATAAGGAATGTGAAGTGCAATAGAATTATATCATGTTTTCACCTTTCCAGAGCCAATTATATAGTTCAGTGAAGCAAATATTAAATAACTAAGAATCTATTGAGGAAAACACTAGTGCAGAAAGGTGGTAACTAAAGTCTCATGTAAAGGCCTAACACTATGATGAGTATGAGCCAGAGTCCTTTCAAAATTCCTTATTCCTTCTATGCAGAACTACGACAAAAATATGATACAGTGCTACAATTGTAAATATACTTCTAAGACCATTTTGAGCAGAACATCAAGCCTGAACAATGTTTTATTTCAGATAAGGAGTGTATTTTTTGAGAAAATCTGACATAAGGCCTCCTGTATGAAATACCAAATACTATTTGTACTAGCAAATAGAGTGGGACACCCAGGAATCAGTATGCAAAGCAGAGTAGTTGCAGCTGAGAATCTAATGTGAATTCTACAACTATTTTGGAAGTTTTAACTTGAAGGTTGCTGAAGGTCATGGAGGTTTTTAAATTAGATCTAATCTTGACCTGTGAAGTGAAAGTTAGTGGTGCACTTTCAATATAAAGGAAGCAGACTGTAATTTGTGATTATGAAAACTGTTGCTATGATGAAAATCAAAGCTCAGTAAATGGACAACTGTTTCAAAAATGCATTGCTGGATCAAATTAAAAACATTATTACTTGTAGTGCACTTCAGTCTGCAACAATGGGCAGTGTCAGAGTACATGACATGAATTTGTTTTCAATTAAACTAAACTGAAGGTGTTGTACAGCAGCCTACTGCATGCACTCCAGCTGCAAATAGGTAATCAATCCATATTACAAAAATAGAGCAATATCCAAAGTAAAAAATAAATCAAAACAAAGAAAAACCTTGACTTATGTCTATATCATGAATATTAAACCTTGCCCCTAATGTCTCACTTTACTGAGATCCTGTATAATTATTCCTCAGCACTTGCTGGAATAAAGATGTTTTCTCAATATGTTGTAAAATACACACAGGTTTTGAAAAGAATATCCAAACATAAGAACCAGATTAGAGTAATCTCAAACCATGTAATAAAAACATTTTTTTTTGTCACCATGTTTTCAGTGTGACAGGGAAGAGGATGCTATAAGGTTCAGGAAAACAGCACACACTACTTTCCCTTTACTGATAAACAAAGGTGCACTAGGGATATCTCCCTGGCCCAGAAGCAGATGACACTGGCTTGTGCAGAAATCACTTACAAGGAGGCTCCTTTCTGACATGTTGCTTTCTCCACAGGTGTTTGGAGTCAAGATATAACACAAGCCAGATGACACTTCAGAAGAATTGATGACTGTGTTCACTGTATAGTTTTATTTTAATCTGGGAATTAATTCCAAGACCTCTTTTGATTGTAGCCAAACAACAGTGATTTTTTTTTTCATTATTAGTAAAAGGCCATGAGTACTAAACTAATGGTGCAAATTCTTCTCTGGACTTGCTTGTCGTTTGGTGATTTTATATTGTTTTAATAATTCCTTAGGCATGAGGTCACTGTTGTCTATTTGTTTTGCATTAAAATCTGCAAATGCCATGTATACTGTAGGCCTGACAAACTGAAATAAATATTTAACAGCAAACAACAGCCCTTTCTATCAACTAAGTCTGGGAAACACTGGTCTCCTAGTTTCATTTTTTAGCTGTGAGAGCATAAGAAGGAAAGCATGTGTGATATGAAAACATCGTCCTGAAAAAGAGATGTTATTCTTGCTTAATGAAAAAGGAGGAAGTGCTAGACACCACAGGGTAGATGAAACTACTTCTCAAATTATTTTTTGTAATTCTGGATTGGAAATGATTCTTACTCTTATCCTGTTAAATGGAAAGGTCTAGACACTCTAAAAAAAAGTACATGTAGAAATTATAATAAGCAATGAATGACTAGGGATTTAACCTTTTATGAGTAGAAAAAAATACCTTTTTTGTCAAAAAAAAGGGAAAGAATATGATGTTTTATGCTTTAAAGGAAAGTCCATATATTAATAAATTTTAAAGCAATATATGTTAAATGCATTTAATTCTGATTTTTAAATTAATGTAAACACATAGATCTTTTTCTGGCATATGGCCCAACAGCAACTTTAGGCATGGAAACTCAGACAATGTTATCTCGAAGAAGAGCTGCATAAAATAAAAGTAATTAGAATTAAAGCTCCATAACTTTTCAAACCTGCAGTTCTAGAAAGACTAGGTTAATATTGGATTATACCTACAATGCATGTAAGTATGTAATTTAAAACAGGAAGAGAATCTTTATTCATAAATAACTTTAACCCAATTTTTTTCTCAAAATCCTTAGCAGGATAAGAGAATTAGTACAAAGCACAAGTAGAGATTTGAACAGGTCCAAATACTGGTGAATGATTTTATCATCTATCTTAGAGAAATCTCTGATCATTGCATGCTGTTATTAATTCTGTCCTGAGTCTTATAGTTACCCTCATCCATTTCACTAATGAAAATTTTAATACTGAATGTTATGTTCCACTTAGGAGGAGCAAATTCAGTAACTACAGCATCTGGAATGCAACTAAGCACCAGGATGCAAGACTAGATTCAATCAGCAGGTATTCTAAACAGCTTAAAAAAACCACTGACAGGTGAATGTAGAAATTGAAAAGAGAATCTTTCTGGCTAGGGATGAAACTGGAATATTTATTTTCTTTGATGATGAACTAATGAAGCAGTTTGTACAGTTCTTTGGAAAACTTGTTTTGTTTTATTGTTCTCATTTTTTTCATTTGTGTATCTGGTACAAGACTGTCATGATTGAAACAGAATAATGTTGAATTTCTTATAGTGTATGGTTGTGCATGGTTGAAATGCCTTTTAAAGTTATTTTGTTGTTGCTGTTTCTTTTTGGATATTTTTAATTTGTTTATGCTGCTGCATCTGGCACAGATAACTGGTCTATGCCTTTCCATGTCTTTGTATTGCATTCTGATGACTACACTGCTACCAGATAAACCATGAGTTTTCAGCATACTGAAAGCACTATTTGCTTCATCACTACAGAGCTAAGGATGTAAATTGTTAAAATTTAAAGCGATTTGTTTATATAAGAACGATTTTTCCTACCAAATAGAATACTATATAGGCTCATTTTTTGACTGTAATAACATTAAAGAAACATACTTGTGGCTCTTGTTGCTGATGCATAGTAATTTTTTGCACATACCTGACTTCTCACAAAGGAACTTTGTTAGGTTACATACTTGTGCACTCTAAAAAGGTGCAGAAGAACGCAATGGAAGATGGAGAAATCAGGAAAAGGATGCTCAGGAGAACCTTAGCCCTGTGTGTCCAGAGGTTACTCTCATGTCCTGAGCCAAAAGGAATGGTTCTCCCATCATTTTACAGAATGAGTGGGAGCCACTAACTTGGGGATTTGGGACACCTGTAGGGACAGAACATTTGAGGAATATACTACAATTATTATGGGATGTTTAGAGAAAGGTAAAAAAGGAAGGGAAAGGTAGGGATCTCAGTGGTTTGGGAAAGAATAAACATGGGAAAAGAGAAGACCAAGGACATAAAAGGGGGTGACTGAAGTAAGTAGATTGCTGATCAGTACACTTGTCTGGCCACACTACATGCCTGAGCAGCAGTATTTTCCAACAAGTCATTAAATTCCATATCTAGTTATTTTCCTGGTCAAAAGCCCCTCTCATCTGTATGAATGTATGTATGGAGCACCTGGAGTTAGACCAGTGGCCAAAGGCTTGGGTGTCGGTGGTGCCAGCACCTGGAATGAGTGCAGGTGTGCAGCTAAGCAGTGGGGACACTGGCAAAGATCAAGCTGGGCTAGCCAGGAAGTAGTTGGGAATGCCTGGGAGCCAGACCTCCCTGGCCACCTTTTTTTTTATCAAGGCTGATACTACACCAGATGTGGTCCAGGATTTTCAGGAAGAGGGAAATGGACAACAATCCACCATGGATAATTGATTTTTCAAATGTAGTGCCTTTACAATTTACCAATTGTCCATAATGAGATTGTGATTTTTGCAAATTGTTGTTATATTTGAAAAATATTTAAACTTTAAAATGAACACAGTTCAGATTTTAAAGGTCACAGTTTGAAGTAATTCCTTTGGGGTTTTGTCATTTGGCTTTTTTTCTTTAATTTCTTGAGAATATAAATGCATGTTTTTACATTGCTGACTTAGATAAAATTATTTTTTTAATATCTTTGAGCCATTTGGCTAGATCTAACAAATTGAACAAAGAAAATATATGATATATCTGATTCATTATATAAGCCTTCCTAAATTTTTATCTGCTTCTTCATAGCATAATATAGTGTTCCAAGACTGTCAGTGAACTCCCTTAAAACAAAATTAATTTTGTCACAGACATATTTTGTTGCATCACAAAATAAGTCTGAGAACATGAAATTAATTTTCTACCAAGATTCACACCATAAAAATATTTTCCTAAATGAGAATAAAATTAGATAGTGTGGATACAGTCAAATAGAATTAATGCGTGATTAAACTGTGACAGCACTTTAAGCATATTTTTCTCTCTACTCACTCAGATACGATCACTGTAATATATGATTACTATAGTACTTATTGTTAAAATCATATTTCATTTTATTTTTATGTTTTAAAGACCATTGCTCTGATTGTATATGACTTCTGAATTAACCCAGCAGTTAGACTCATATTTAAAGCATATTTTTTGTTATGTTCTTAGGACCATAAAGTACTATCAGTTCTGCCACAGTTAAACTTTCTACCTGAGAAAATCTACTGAGGGAGTGGGAGGATTTTACTGCAGATATTCCACAGTAACTGTAGTCTGCTCCAGAACTAAAACTGGCTCCTTCACTAGAATTATTGTGATGCACATTTTGACTGAATAGTATTTAGAAGTTCCATTCGAATTTATTCCTTTGTTTACAACATAATTTTGAACTCTTGATGTTAAACATAAAGACCACAACATGCCACAAAACACTAATAAAACACACAGAAAAAAATTCCCCACCACAAACCCTCCCAATCTAAGCAAACAAACACAACAAACAAACAAGCAAACCCAAACAACAAAATCCCTAGACCCCATTTTGCACATCCCAAAACCAGGGTTGGCTTCTAGGGTCACAACCAAAATACCAGTTGCGCTTCTTTAGTCATTTACATCACATTGTCTGAGTGATAATTGATACCTGTGATACCTGATTATCTGATTGAAAGAGATACCGCCTTTTGTCCAAAGTAGCAAGAACTTTCACAGTATTCATATCATTGTGAGGAAAACAAAGGAATACTTATTCTTTTAGTTCGCTTGACATTCCCAGGGAGCAGCAGAAGTGGATTGCTCTGGAAGGGCTCTGCATCAGGAGCCAAGAGTGACAGCAAGGCAAGAAGGGTTGTGCCCTCAGCAGCAGTAGCACAGACCCACAACAGCGAGCAAGAGCCGAGCATGTCAGATGGTGTCAGTCGGGTTCAGCCACCAGCTCTCTGATTGCCAGACAAGACTGCAGCAGTGAGGCCCAAGGTCAACACAGGTAGTTATGCCAATGTACCAGGATCACCATTCAAGCTCAAGTGCACCTCCAGAGCATAGGGAGGAGGGGGACCAGATCCACACAGATCCATGGTTACATAGGAGTGTCATAGTATAGCTAAACTTGAACACCAGCAGCTAAATCCCTGTGGGAGAAGAGACTGTGAATGAGGCTAGCATTGCAATCAAGGCCATGGCAGACATTTTGAAAAGAAAATAAGATTAAATGGAATATCAGCATCTATCCAGAAGCTGTCATAAAAGAAAATACAACCCCAAAGAAACCTAGGAACTCATCACTTCTGCTCTCCCAAATTCTGGGGAGCATTTAATGATGTGATGCAGCAACTTTCCAAAAGCTGTGGTTGAGAGGGAACATCTTGCAGGTTCCTCTACAAATATTAGAATACTTCATTTGCATTGGAAACAAATCAAAGGACCTCTAGATATCCCTTGGATAGCTGTAATGAGAGTTGCCCCTCACCAGGAGTTTCAACCAAAATATTGTTGCTGATTTCCCTAGATCCACTGGGAAATCTTGCCTTCACATCAGCATAACTTGGAGATAGAAGAAAGACTTCCGGGAAGGTGAGAAAGATTGATGCAGGAATATTAATGTAAAAATATTATTATTGTATTTTTCTTATTAACTTCCTTAGTAAGAAGATTTTACATAAAACTGAATCTATTATTTTTGTATTTTTCACCCCAAAACCACTGCATTTGAGTCCAGCTAACCTAAAGAATGTGTATCTTTGGAGTCATATTTTTTAGTAGGCAAAAGATTCATCCATCACCTGGTTCAGATTTAGGGAAGCGAAGAGCTGAGGAGTCAAGAAGCCTTGTGCTCATGAAGTGGTGTATCGCTTGGGAATTACTTAACACATAGCACCTTTTCTCAAGAAAAAATTCTCATTAGGTACTGTGGGAGAAGGAAGCAAAGGAAAATCCCAATTTTTTTTTTCAGACATTATTTATTATGTGTGAAAAAGAGAAAATTCACCACTTATGGTTAATTTTTTTGTTTAAACCAACCGTTTAAAAATGTATACTGAGACCAATAATAAATTCATCACATATTTGAAAAGGAAAAGAAACAGACTGAAAATAAAAGCTATTTATGAAATCTTTATTTACTTGCTTAAGTACAATTTAACTTATATTCTGCTTTATTTAATCTAATGCATCATTATTGTTATCTATTAGGAGGAAGATATTATGAATGGAAATTTGCCTGCAAATAAACAAATGCCTAGTAATGGCAATGACCAATTGAATTGGTTCGAACTGGCTTGCATTTATTATGTCTCATAATTTTTAATAGAAATAAATTGGGTTTTTTTTAGTTTTTAAGCTCTAAAAAGAATAAAGTATTTATGCAAAGATTGTCTCAGGATTTAAGAACATCCAGCACAAGCTTCAACAAGCTGAAAAAACTAGAGCTAGAAGTGTTCTCAAGGCATGGTTAGGGTCTTGATTCATATATCCTGCTAGATAAACAAAAACCTGCCCCTTTAATCTATTGCTGCATGCTTCTCAAACAAATACTTGCATAAAATAATAAACTTTATAAACTCTTTGAAGCAATAACCAAGCATTCTAAATACAATTCTACTACAATTCTGATATTAACATATTAATCTATTTAAAAACTCCACAGCAGATTCTATGGTATGAACTATAAATCTAACCAGAGATGTAAATAATATGAAAGAATGGGTTTTCTTTTTAATTATGTTCTTTATAGCAATTCAAACAGGAATTAGGCAAATCCACCACAGGAGAAATATATCTTCATAAAAATGAAGAGTTAAAATGATGAATTATTTGTTTCCTGTTATAAAATGAAACATGAGAAATTTATATGTATACTATTACCACTAATAATGATAATGTCAACTCTCTAATAATTATTCTAATAATACAGGTTAAGTAATTATTCTTTCCAAGAAATAAGGAAATAAAGAAAAAAGCATCATGAAACTTCCAATGTCAAGACATATGACTCCATAAACAATTATTAGCTGTATTAAGAGGTCTGCATCTGTTTTAATTTGATAGATATTTTATTTCTTTATCTTCTCAGTTGCTTTGTTTGCAATATTAATGGAATGAAATATTTGAAGCAAATATCTAGTCATTTTGCCATAAGTTACTGTCTTTATTAACGATTATATTTCAATCTGTTTTTTTATTCTGTGTATAACATTCTCTGAATAACTTCTTATTACAAAAAACAAATGTTTTTGCATATAAAACTCATTACCATGAAAGTGTATGTGGAAGAGTTTGTTATGAACATTAAGAGTGTAATGGTATATCCTAAGAAACTCATAATAGGTAATGAAGGAGGGATGTAGTCAAGAAATAAGTAATTTTCTCATATTGATTTTATACATGTCTTTAAATAAAATAGTAAATTATGAAAGAGGAGCAAACAGTTTATTTCTCAGGACTGAGATACTATTTTTACTATAATATTGCATGAAGCTGCATGAAGATTTTAAAAGTTAATTAAATTAAACTATTTAATTTAGATAAAATGTTTATTGTACACTTAATACATAACCTTTAAAATTATTTAATAAAGTTTAAAAGTAATACCAACCTAATCTTTTTTTCCTCATAAATAACCCAACCATGCCAGCAATAAATTTGTGCCATTGCTCTATAATGGATAAATTAAGCTAGTAAAGACTTTTAGGATTTAACTGTTGTTTAACAAAATAACTGTTGTGGGTTGATTTGGCATCAATAATTGCCAAAAAATAATTAACATGTTAATTGGCATTTATTTTAGAATAGTGGAAGTTATCTAGTCAATTGCTAATTAAAATACTTAAACCTATCCTTCCAATTTATACAAATGAGATTATACTTTTATTACATACTTCATTTTTAGATAATGATAGGGCAAGTAAATTTATGTCCCTTATTTATTGAACCTCGGCAATAACAACTGATATTATATTAGCACTGAGACATCCTTTTATCAAGAGCACATTAATGATGTGAGTTTGGCAACCCGTCCTTTAAAACTGAGGTCTGCATTTGTACATAGTGGTGGTAACTGTTGCCTTGTCTTTGCCTTGTCCTCTCCTTCCTCTCCTCTCCTCTCCTCTCCTCTCCTCTCCTCTCCTCTCCTCTCCTCTCCTCTCCTCTCCTCTCCTCTCCTCTCCTCTCCTCTCCTCTCCTCTCCTCTCCTCTCCTCTCCTCTCCTCTCCTCTCCTCTCCTCTCCTCTCCTCTCCTCTCCTCTCCTCTCCTCTCCTCTCCTCTCCTCTCCTCTCCTCTCCTCTCCTCTCCTCTCCTCTCCTCTCCTCTCCTCTCCTCTCCTCTCCTCTCCTCTCCTCTCCTCTCCTCTCCTCTCCTCTCCTCTCCTCTCCTCTCCTCTCCTCTCCTCTCCTCTCCTCTCCTCTCCTCTCCTCTCCTCTCCTCTCCTCTCCTCTCCTCTCCTCTCCTCTCCTCTCCTCTCCTCTCCTCTCCTCTCCTCTCCTCTCCTCTCCTCTCCTCTCCTCTCCTCTCCTCTCCTCTCCTCTCCTCTCCTCTCCTCTCCTCTCCTCTCCTCTCCTCTCCTCTCCTCTCCTCTCCTCTCCTCTCCTCTCCTCTCCTCTCCTCTCCTCTCCTCTCCTCTCCTCTCCTCTCCTCTCCTCTCCTCTCCTCTCCTCTCCTCTCCTCTCCTCTCCTCTCCTCTCCTCTCCTCTCCTCTCCTCTCCTCTCCTCTATTTCTCTTCCATTTCTCTTCTTTCTCTTCCTTCCATAAAATGCTTGCTTTATGTTTTTAGAAAGGATGGCAGCATGGACACTACAGCAGGATGCCACAACCTGTGCATACATCATCACAATATATATATGCCATGGGGGAAGGCAGAGGCTGCAGCTCGACCTCCCCAGGCCCTGGGATTGCTGTCAGCTCTCCCAGACCTACCCCTGGCCCTGCCATTACAGACTGTATCTTTTTGCTTGACTGACTGGAAGCTGAAGAAAAAAACCAGCCAAGCTTTTGAGCATCCAAGACATTCTCCGTGTCTGAAATAGAAGCAGTAAATTTAAGATAATAGCTCAGAGTCTAAATAGAAATGCATCAGTTAGGCAATTTTTGAAAGAAAAGACTGCTCATGTTGAAAAGAGATGAGAGGACACGAAAAGAAGGAAGTAGAGCAAAGGCAATAATCTTGGAAGAGAAGTTTGAAACACTGACAGATTAGGGAGAAAGGAAAAGTTAATAAGTAATCACTTGTAAAACAAATCACTAGCAGCTTTCTGTATTTTGTACTCAAAAATATAACTCTGAGGAGGAGAGAATTTTTATCTCTTCTAAAACTGAGTGTTCAGAAGTGGCTTGACTGTTTCTTTGAGAAGTTTGTATGTTTTGACAGCAGACTTTCATAAACAGCAAAAAAATTTTAAGTACTGAAATTGCTGTTGAAATGGTCGGAGGTTCCTTTGAATTGTGGCATGCAGAAGTCATTTATGACATGGTCATACTTTACAATGTATGACATTAGAAACTAAAATTAGAAGACACTGAAAGCACTTTTAACCAATGTAAATAGGATCCATGCTTCAACTTTGATTATATTGACATAAATATCCATCATAACAGCTGATTCTAAATAAGTGCATGGAAAAATGTCACGTATGTAAATGGGGAAGGGGTTAGGGTGATTAAAATGTTAATTGTATTATTTTTTCTGTTGTTATTCCAAACTGGTACTGGGCACACATATGCATGCGCCAGTTTTGCAAACAATAATATATATATGTATTTCTGTTAAACATAGATATAAAATATTTTTCTAGATGTATCAATTGTTTATCTGTTTTTCACATTAAAATAATGAAGAAGCTGAGCAGAAAAATAATAGTTGTTTAGTCCTAAAGTGCTTCATAGTGTTTGTGTTACTGACTAGCAGAATATTTAATTCCTATACAGTGCTGATTGATGCATATGCCTTTGTTATAACCTTCTTAACTTTCTTGGATCGGGAAGTCCCTCCATCTTGCACAATCAAATAGAGCACAAATGCAGATGCAACAGAATACTGCTGACATTGTTAGAAAAACATACTTCACACTTAAGATAAATCTGTATAATTTAATGGAATAAATGAAATATGTATGTCATCAATAATACACTCACATTAATTTAGAGCAATATAATGAAAATTATACATAGGAATTCATAATGATTATCCTTCCATAGAGACAAAGATTAGAAAGGGGGAAAGATTCATTAGGTCAACTAGTAAATTTCTTCACTAAATTATCACACAAGTATTTTGTCCAGTTTCACTTTAGCTAACTCAAGTCCTGCAAAATTCCTCAATTTCTAGAGAATTTATACTGCTGTTTAACCGAGTAATAGAACACAATTTTCTTGGAGACTTTACCTTAACATTCACTTTTTTTCACTGCTCATTTTTTTCCCATTTTCTTAATTGTGCCTCTAGGATCTACTTTGAGATTGGTTTCTAAATGCATGCACTGCAAATATTCACAAACAATTTCATATCCTTATCCCTCACTATGACCTTTTAATTCTCCTTATTCCAGTCAAGTTTGCAATGTATTTATTTAAACTCAAGTATTCAAACACATCCACAAAAGAAAAAAAAAAAAAAAAAGTATGTCCATAGGAAGGTCATAGTGAGGGTACTGAAAGCTAAGTACTTGCTGAAAGTACTTTTCATTTCTAAAAACAAAAATCTAACCAAATGGTCCAGAAATGCTGAATACTTTAATTGCGAGTGTTGGTTGTAGAAAAGAATTCACTATATTTTTTTTAATATATGGAAACAATTTACATAGCTTAAATTCTAGAGATCAGTTCAACTTCCTTGCTGTAGAATATTTACCTGTAGAGAACTATTCAAGATGGCCTACATTATCTTGCTTTTTATATTATTCCAAATGTGCCTCAGTCCCTTGGGAGGTCTTTTTATCAACTAGTCATGGATCGAGATACTTAGGGTTTCTCATGGTATGGGTACTTATGTGTTTGATGAAAAGACCGAGTTTGGTGACCGTAGACACAATTTGAAAATACTAAAATAAATCCAATTTCAGAACAACAAATACTGTTTAAAGGCACTGCTAAGGGAATTGTTTCTATAGGTGTTTCAACAAAGGTATAACACAATACTAATATTAAATTCTAAAAAAAAACCTTTACTACCATGACTTTTTTATTCTTTATATTTAATGATGCTTTGATCAGTTTTGCATTTCATTTTCCTATCACTGTAGAATTATAACTTTTCCAGAGTTATTTCTAAAGTGTTACTTCTGAATTATAATTTTATAATTTATAATTTATTTAAAATATTATTTTGGCCTAGTATATTTTATAATAATTCATGGATTTTTTTAATAACAAAACAACTGACCTTAAGTCAAAGAAAATTATTTGTTTGAATTTTTAAATGCATGGGCTTAATAAGTAGCCATATAATTTTGTTTATTTACTTGTTTGCTTTTGTCTCAACAAAGCAGATATGCTTAATCTGATGAACTTGTGAGTATTTAAAACAAAAAAGAAGATAATAATTAATTGTCAGGAACTTTTTACACAGGAAGTGTGGTTTAATGCATTGACTGCATTCATTTTGAATAATATAGATGCAGCTATCAGTCAAACAATGGAGTAAAAATAAAATTTAGGGCATGGAAGAGAGAGCTCTGTTTAAACAAGTATGTCTTGGCAAACATGAATAAAAACATTAAAAAACCCCAGCCAACCAAAAAACCCTCTCTCAGAATAAAGCAAATAGGAATCTGAAGACAAAACAGCCAACAACAAAACCAACAAACAAAAATATTAAAAAATCCAAAAACTGCCCATAGACAATAAAACTCCCTCAGTTTATTGCTCCCTTGACCTTCTGGTAGAACAGACATTTTTTTTCCTGCAACTGTTATTACTGGAAGTAAAGCTTGGATTACAAATTAGTTTCCTTATTTGATCTGGGGACTTCATCAGGCATCTGTTGTAACTACTGCATTTCTGAGATGTCACATAAATAATAATCACATGCACCTTCTCTAAAAAATTCATCTCTATTTTTCTTTGCAGCATAGCTTGACAGCTATTTCACTTGAAGTTAATTTATGAATGTACCAAATAAAATTTGTGATTTTATTTTACCACTCCATAGACTTAACATGCAATTTGTAAGACTGGGATGAATCTGTGCCTTCACTTTCACATCCGTTTTACTGAGCTATTGACTCTGCTGGTTTTGCCATTGCTAAATTCCCTCTATCCATAGTCCACCTTGATTTTTCATCCTGTATGTAATTTGGTATTAGACCTTTAATTTCTAATATTTTTTAAATTGATTCTGCTCCATTTGATTGGTTGATATCTATAAATCAATTGAGATGTATCTTTCATATTTTGTAATAGTCATAGATATTTAAAAAGTTATTGCACTGTAAATTCAGTTACATACATTTATTCTGGTGTTACAGAAGTGGGATTTATTTATTGGACCTACAACTATGAACAAAGAAATATATTTCTAGGTAAATAATTATTTTTGTGAATTGATATTATTGCCTCTTCAACAGCTTAAAAGTATTTTTTCTGTATGTTAAAAATTTACAATTTTTTTCTTGAAAGCCATTAAACCCATGCTAAAAAACTTGACAGAAAAAAGAAGCCATTTCACATTCATTCATAATTTGTCTATTACAAATTATGTACCAGGGATTTTTTCCCCCTCCAATTTGTATAATAATGATTAGATTATTCCAATGTTTTTCTCAACATTTAGCATCCAGCACAGCTCACTTGAGTTTTTCTTGTGTTGAAAATTCAGCTACGGAAATGTTCTGTTAGCTGATTTGCTTGACAAATCCTTTTGGCTGAACTTTAGTATGCATAGGAAACAGCTGTTCAATTACTGACACTTACTAAAAGAGAACCCGAGTATTCCACAAACCACTATACTATTTGCCTTCAGCCCTTTGCTGACAATGGTACTTGACTAAGAAGTGAAAATCTTTCTTCCCAAGATGATGCATCTCATAAAGGGGTGTATAAACAAAGACTGTTCATCCACTTCAAACACATGAGAGGACATAAAAGATTATGACAATATTATCTATACAACATTCAGCCACATGTTGCTAAATAATTTTCCCATTATCTGCTTTGAATATTCTATTTAACTATTCATACACATTTTCAACATGTGTATTACATACGCCATGGCAAATTACAGCTTCTTGTTCACAAGATACATTTGCATATGCATGCTGAAAATTAGACAACAATATTCTTCAACCCATATCCTTTGTGCTAAATGTTGTAATCGTTACTACTCTAATGTTATCGAGACTCAACAGACCAAAAAAAAAAAAATAAACCTCATGGAAAATTCCCTATACTGTCTTAAAAGTAAAAAGAACAGAATCTATCTATTTTTTTTTGTATTATATGACAAACACAGCTTCATGAAAATGTTTTTCTTACTTATTAATTTATTATCTTTATACATGAAGTAAGCAAAGTTTATGTTATATTTTTATATCTCTTTTCAATTTCTTCAGCTGGTAAGATGAGAGGACACATGTATATATGCATACCTTCTACAAGTAAACCAATATACATAATACTAGTGGAAAATAGTTTTTTATTTTTCATCTAGTCATAATCTTAAATTATTAATCTTTGTCTCCACTCAAAAAAAAAAAATCCTAAAATATCCCGAAAGAAAGTACTAATTTTCAGTACTAATTGCTTGTTTCTATCTCATCAGAATTAATTTTAAAGGCCTTTAAAAAAGTGCTCTGAAACACAATGACGTGGAGCTAAACAAGTGATTCTTTTACATGTGAAATAGCTGTGAAGTACATAGTACAACATGTGGTACCTCACACTCAAGACTATATGAGATTTGCCTGCTTTTCTATCACAATGCCTTTTTATAGATACACTTTTTTTAAAACAAAAGCAATAAAAGTGTAGGTTTATTTCTTTTCTTTATTTCTTTTTTCCTTTAAGCCTGACATTTCTATACAGTTATGATCTGGAAAATAGTCTGAAATATCATAGCACATTATTTTGACTGATCGGGTTGTTTATCTTAGCTATTTTTAATGACCAGACTGCAAACTGGGTTTTACTGCAATTCATTGTTATTGGCTCGAGTGTTTCTATAAGAGTGTAGTGGGTCTCTTGAGATTAAGAACAGTATAGAACCGGGAGTGAAGGATAGCCTGTATTTATATTAGTCTTTGTGGGTGTTGCAGTTTAATGATCCTGCTCTTTACCAACAACTTGTATAAATGAAGTCAAGACCAAGGTTCCCACTGCCTTTGTAAGTCAGGGTATTTATTAGGCTCTGAACATTTAGAGCATAATACCTCTCTAAGCTCACAGTTTACTTCAGCCTCTGTAGTTTGTGGTAAGCAGTCATATGCTAGCTACCTTTTGGCTTTCAAAAGTTTACTAAGTAGTGAATAGACTATTACCCATCCTGCTCAAGTAGGGCCATCTAGAGTCAGTTGCCCAGGACCATGTCCATATGGGTTTTGAATGTTTCCACAGATGAATTCTCACAGTTTCTCTGGACAGCTTGTGCCAATATTTAGTCATCCTCAAAGTAAAAAAAATGTTTACTGATGTTCACATGGAACTTCCTCTGTTTCAGCTTTTGCCCATTGCCTCTGATCATGTCACTTGGGACCACTGGACGCATCTTCTCTGCATCCTTCATTCAGGTACCTATACACATCCATAAGATACTCTGTGAGTGTTCACTTATCTAGGCTGAACAGTCCAAGATCTCTCAGACTTCCCTCATATGTGAGGTGCTTCAGTCCCTTAATCATTCTTGTCATCCTTTTTGTTGGACTGTTTCCAGTATGTGCATGTGTCTTTTGTGTTGAGGAGCCCAGAAGAACTGGGCACACACAACACTGCAGGTGTGAACTCACCAGTGCTGAATAAAAAAAAAGAAGGAACACACAACCTCCAACAGCAGGCAGTACTTTTCTAAAGGAGCCAAGAGTACTATTAGCCTTCCTTCTAGCAAGGGCATAGTGCTGGCTCCAGTGGAACTTTGTGCCCACCAGGATCACCATACCCCTTTGGATGGCCCCCAGCATATATTAGTACATGGCATTGCACTCATGTGCATGACTTTGTATTTCTTCTTGTTGAACTTAATGAAATTCCTTTTGGAACACACTTATTCCCTCTGGTTATACTTTTTTCTCCTTTCTCATGCCTTCTCTTTTTCTATTGTTACAAGTCCTGCACAAGGACAAAAGATAAAAGCATGCAAACAGTAGTGGAAAATTATAATTTAAGTAGTATCAGAATGAAGCTATTGAAAACCCTTGGAGAGGTCTGAAAATGGAAAGAACCAGTGAAAGGTGTACTGAAATTCTGTGAAAGAGATGAAGGAATTTAATAACTGGGTAATGTTCTGTTGTAGAAGAGCATGGTGTACTCTGAATGTTCAGTAAATGACAGCTTGCTCCATCTGCCTTTATCAGTAGTACTAGTTGTTTTCCTTTCACTAGGATGACATATGCAGAAGTGGAAGAATATCTCAGCAAAAATGGCATTTTCTCACTTTATTGTTGCTTTGGAAAATAACAAAGAAAAAATGTAGGAAAGAGGATTATAGGCCTAAATTCTAGTATACAGATATGAACATCTGTATTAAAACAAACCAACATACACAAATACTTTCACCACGTTTGAGGCACGTGGTTATAGATTGAGTCTATTTTTTTATTTCAATGTTTGTGGTCTGTCTCATAATTTGAGTTATTAGTTTCAAATACAATGGTTAGTGTCCTAAATCTTAATATTCTCCAAAGAATTAAACATATAAGGCATGTTGCTAAAATTTGAACCACTGCTTTTTTAACCTCTGAGATTATTTTGATAGAAATAGGTTTTAGATGGCTTTTCTCATTCTCTGTTGCAGGTACAGTTATATGTTAGTTCATATTAAATCTTTTAGGAATTCTTTAGTTGAAATATTAGGAAGATAAAAAAGACACACAAGATAGACAACAAATTAGACTAAGTTAAAAACCTTAAGTAGCTTCTTTCTGAATTTTCATAATTTCTTTTTATTTTAAATTGTTTTTTATAAAGTTAGGAATTTTAAGTGAATGGATTTTATAGTGCCAGAATATCTTGTAGTCCATAGACAAGCTCCTGAATAGCAAGAAATATGGAGTTTCAGGAACTGTTCAGTTAATCCAATTTTAAAATGACCTAGACAGGCCAGCACTTCCCCAGAAAATAATTCAGCATACAAGAGACAATTGTGCTAAAATATATAAGATTTATGTAGTGTAGCACCATTATAAAAGCCTGTTACCAAAAAGAAAACAGCCGAGACAAACAAGCTACTTTTATTTATAGGCTAAACCATATTTTTTCATTATATAAGCAGTATCTTTCAATTTATCAGAATATTAGTCTCACATTTATTATTTTAATAATTCCATATATTTACCAGAATTATTTATGTATACAGGCTACATTTATCAAAGGTCCAAGGAGTTGTCAAATCAGTCTGTAATTCAGCTTGGTCAGCTCTTCAAAGAAAAAGAAAAAGAAAAAAAAAAAAAAAAAAAAAGAGGGAGGGAGGAAGGGAGAGAGGAAGGAAGGAAGGGAGGAAGGGAGCAAGGAAGGAAGGAAAGAAGGAAGGAAGGAAGGAAGGAAGGAACCCATCCTGATCTATATGCAAATAAAGAAATAAACTCTTTCCCTTTTCCTCAGTAGTTAGTTTTCTTTTTACTTTCCAATTCTCAGTATACCAGAAAAAATAATTTCTTCTTTTATAATCCTAATTATCAAGAGTTAATTAAGGCCAGAGCAAAATAAGAGGGCAAACCAAAAAATACAATAAATAAATAAAAATATGATGGTAGAGCTATTCATTATCTTTAAAATATATGGCATAAATGGCAGAAAGTGATAATAGGTAAGAGAAGTATGAGTTCTGTATAAGCTCTACATTACAAAAACTGTGAAGCTTACTTAGAATGCCAAGTGTTTGAGCCATAATTTACCTGTAACAGTATATCTCAGTGAACACGAATGAGCAGCACAGGAATGCAGAAAAGTGAACTTATGTTCTCTAAAATCTTTCACTTGAAATCTCATCGTTATTTCTAAAACATAGCCCCAAACTAAAATTGAAAATTGGGAAATTGTGAATCATATAAAAATAAATCTGATGCAAAAATTCATGACAATGCAATGGATGTTCAAGAATTTAGAATTCCTTTTCCATGGAAATCAAACATGCCACATTATTTACACCAATGGAAAAACAAGAGAACTAGGGGATTTTCTTTTTTTCCCCAATAGGGAGACAATGGGACAAATGAGTTGTCTTCACAGGTATTTTTACACAAATGAAACAACTCTATCACTCAAGGATATTATTCAAGGATAATTCTTACTATTGCCTACACTTGAATTACATGTCATGCTGAAAACTGCTCTGACTGAATGTCTGAAAGGCAGCTGAGAAGGATTTTGAGAGATGAAGTTTTGAAATGAAGTATGACAATTCAATCTGTGATGTGTGATTCAGATTTTGCTGGAATTTGAGCTGGAATGTTACAGCTCAAATATATATTCAAAATAATGCAAATTGATGTGACTGAAGCATTATAATTTCCTGGACAATTTCTGGCATCCTTTCTTGCATAGAACACAGCACACCTTACCTTACCTGTTATTCACATTTTTTTTAAGCTACACTCCTTTTCACTAAAAATTTAGTACCAGTTTGAAGGAATTTTGAAGATGTTGCTTTGTTTTTCTTCACTTGTGTGACACAAGGTTATAAGCAATATGAAAACAGATATTTAAAAAAATAGAATTCATAATGAATTTATGTAATAATGAATAAGCTGCAAAACTTTTTTGAAATATGAAACCACAAGAAGAAACAATATGCAAGAAAAGATGCAATTTAAAAGATTTTAATGTATTTTGTAGACTAGGGTTTATTTTGAGAATAGGAATCAAAGTATTTTTTAGAACACAATTGATAGGAAATTAATGTTTTAAAAAATATTTTTTAAAAGTTCATAATTATTCAATTTAATACCTATTTTAATATGTCTATGATCCTATTTAATTATTATATCCTTCATTTGTTTGCTTTTAAAATGTCTTGCATTTCATTCACTTGCTCTTCTTTCAGGGTCCTTCTCAAGGCACTGACATAGAGATCTAGGCATTTCCAGTTCTTTAATCAGCAGTTACTGACTGGAGTCAAGCTTACTTAGCTTTGTGCGCTCAGCTTTGAACAGTCCCTTGGAGAATGCATACCCAGACCTTTTTCTTCATAAAGCTATAGTTACAAAATGGGTGCATATAGTATTTTAGGTGGAGAAGACAATGCATTATTCATATAATTGTGACTGTATACATGCTTGTGATGCGTTGACCTTGTCTCTTAGGTTGCAGTGCAAGGTGTGGCCGGACATAATGCGTCAGCTGTTAAAGCCAAGCGGCGTAGTTTCATTCGTCCCTTCCACAAGTCATCCTCCTTCAGGGGAGATATCTTCTGTTAATGGGCCATTGAGTGCCACTGTATGACTGATAAAATTACATTATCCCATTGTGAGATCCTGCACCCAGGGGGAGGAGCCAGGCACTCCTACCTGCATATAATCTGAGATTTGGAACACCACAGTCAGCCTTCTCCCACTGAATTCCCAGAGGAAGACTAGGCCCATCTACACCACCACTGGACCTTCAGAGGAAAACTACACCCTTCTACAGGATCACTGCTTCAACAGAATCACATCTGTCACTCCAGGAAGACTGCAGCCACTATTTAATTGGACTGGTACCAACATCCTGACCAACAGCGCATCAGGTCATATTCTGACTCTGTCAATGTTGTTTTCTATTACTGCACCTTTATTTTTATTTTCCTTATAAAGAACTGTTATTCTTACTCTCATATTTTTGCCTGAGAGACCCTTAATTTAAAAATTATAATAATTCAGAGGGAGGGTGTTTACATTTTTCATTTCAAGACAGACTCCTGTCTTGGCAACTTCCAGATGCCCACCCAGTCAGTCTCTCATTCCTGCCTCTCAATGGGACATGAATGAGATGAAAAAGCTTTTGGATAGAGACAAAGAGACCACTTGTCAATCCTTCTCACAAGGCAGTACAGACTCAACTTGGCAAAGGTTAATTTAATTTATTACCAATTAAAATAGATTTGAATACTGAGAAACAAAGCCAAACCTAAACCACCATCCTCCTATTCCTATGTTTTTCCAAGCTCAACTTTATTCCTTCATTTACACTTGTCTGCTTCTGCCTGACCCTTGAGGATGTAAGGGGAATGACAAATGGTGCTGTCAGACCATAACAGTTCCTTTCTGCTTCCTTTTTTTATCCTTTTCCCCTCTTCTAGTGTAGATTTTCCTCATAGGTTGAAGCCCTTCAGGAATAAACAGCTCCTGGGCGAGTTCCTGGACAGTTCCTTTGGGTCATATCCACTTGGCACTTACATGGTCCTTTCCACAGGCTGCACTGTGAATATCTGCTCCAGTGTGGCTCTCTCCACAGGCTGCAGGGAAAGAGCTGCTCCACCATGGTCTCCTGAAGGAGGCTCCAGAAGAATCCTGGATCTTGCATCTGGATTCTTCTCTCAGCTTGGTTCCTCCCACCACTTTTTAATCACTTCTCAGTGCCTGTGCAGCACTTTGCTCTTTCTCCAATGTTGTCCCCTAGATGCCATTGTTTCAGTTGACATGGCTGCATCCTCTTCCAGCTTCTCATTCTCAGTCACTTGCTAGTAGAGCAGTGTGAGAAGCAAAGACCTTGACTCTGTAAGCACTGTTCAGCCCCAAACAAAATATCCTCATAGTATTACCGCTCTTTTCAGGACAAATCCAAAACTTAACACCATGCAAATTGCTATGAACATAACTGACTATATACCCCAACCAAACCAATACATTTGGCTTAGCAGGTGTGGAGGTACACAATTTCCACTTCATACCACCTGCATTTTCCAGTCCTTATAGCTAGTGTCATTGGGCACCTGGCAGGACAGGAAGTCTGACAGTTAGAGCAATGGTTTGTCATCTCTTCAGCTTCTGACAATATTCAATATGCAGCTAAAAGTAGCATATAAAAAGGAGTGCAATTTTGATTCCGTGTAGAGAAGAGTTGAGACTGCAGGCCATGAAGGATTGCATTCCTTTCCCTCATTGCCAAAAGCTCTACTAGGTCAAGTATTATCATATATACTGAGCATAAAATTCAAAAGTTTTATCAGCAAATATGGGCCCCAAAGACACAGCATGTAAGGCAGCATGTCTGGCTTGTACAAAAGTTGATTTTTCCTTTTCCCAAAATTTTAGGCTTTTTTCCCATCTGTATGATACAACAGCTGTAAGATCCATTCGACGTGGGGAGAAATTGTGTCACATAATCCAGAATTCCAACAAAGTTTGTGGTTTTCTTTTTTATTCAGGCATAAATAAGATAGTTTTTATAGCCACTTCAGGCAACATATCAGGGTACCTGACATAGTTTCTGCAGTGGGCCATTGTATTATCTTTTGGGATAATATCTAATAAACTTTTGAGATTGATCACCCGTCTATGTTTTTCATGATGTCTAAAATATTGCTGTGAGTTTCGCTGACTTCCTGCTCAGCAAGCCCAGTACTAACAGTAATATCTATGTAATGGAAAAATTTACAATCTGGAGTGATATTATTATTCTCCAGATGTTGAACCATTAGCCCTTGGGAGATAGGTAGGGCTATGCAAAAGCCCCTGAGTCAGGAAAGTCAAAGCATATTGTAGTCCTTCCCAAGAAAAATCAAATGGTTCCTGGGATTCTCCAGTACTGGATATGCTAAAGAAAGCATGAGCTTTATCAGTCGTAGCATGCCATGTAGCAACTTCTCTCTCAATATTTTTGAACAGTGTTAATACATTTGAGACAAGTGTAGCCAGGGGAGAGGCTGCTTTACTTATTGGGTAGTAATCCACCATTTTGCATCAGCAACCACATGGCTTTTTTATGGGTCAGATAGGACTTTAAGGGGACAGTGATGTGACAGGTAATACCCATCTCCAACAATACTTTAACTGAGTGACTCTCTCATGGTAACTGATACCATTTCAAGGCTTCTGGGTTTGGACATGGCAGTAAAACTTCTGGTGCACTAAAGTACGTAACCCACCTAAATTTCTAAGGAATATTTTCCACCTAAGGTAAAGCAGATTTTACACACCAAAATTTTAACCTCCGAGATTTAACTAGGAACTTGAGACGTGCTTACTCAGGCAACAAAAGTTTCTTTAGATGTATTTTATGGAATGGCTCTTCAGAACCACTAAATTAATGTTTGTACAATGCAGCTGTGTGGGTAATGAAAAGGATTTCTGTGAAACTCAGTTGGATATTGTTTGGATATTGTTTTTAAAGGACAATGGAAATTAAATCCTGAGTGAATTTGACTTGGAAGATTCTTTCTCCTCCTCCCCCTGACTAGCAAATGAAGCCAAGGGTGTTAGTACATCAATAGTAAACATCTTCTGATGTTTACTTATTTTTATTTTTATTTTCCCTGGACAGTCTCCAGTTATATAAAATGATGCCCTTAGTATAAGGAAGATTATGTAAATAAATGGGACATTGTAAGCAAAGCAAATAATTTGGTATCTGGTCTCACAAAGCTGTGGGAAATAATTCACAGCCAATTCCCAAAGGTATTCCTAGCCTCCTCCACAAAATGTGGTTCCACAAAACAGATTTGCCATCCCAATCAAAAAGGTATGGTTACTGTGCTTGGACAGTTTTATTACAGAATATTGCAGTTGGAAAAGATCTTTATGACCATCAAGTCAAGCCATTAACCTAATACTGCCAAGCTCAGCCCTAAACCACACCCATGTGCCATATCCATGCATCTTTTAAATTCTTTCAGAAATGGTGGTCCACCACTTCCATGGGCAGCTTGTGTCAATGCCTAACCACCCTTTTAGTAGAATAAAGTTTTCCTGATATCCAGTCTAAACCTTCCTTGGTGCAACTTGAGGCCCTTTCCTCTTGTTCTGCTTCTTGTTACTTGGAGAAGAGACCTACCCCCAGCTCACTACTACCTCTTTATTTCTTGAGAGTGATCAGGTCCCCCCTGAACCTGCTTTTGTCCAGGCTAAACGATTATCTGGTACAATGTCAAAGTTTTCCATTATGGTTCAAA
The DNA here is from genome assembly GCF_048771995.1 of Taeniopygia guttata. Classification (NCBI taxonomy): domain Eukaryota; kingdom Metazoa; phylum Chordata; class Aves; order Passeriformes; family Estrildidae; genus Taeniopygia; species Taeniopygia guttata. The sequence continues at coordinate 52,939,242 of NC_133024.1, forward strand.
ACATAGATTTAGGAGGCAAGAGTGAGGTGTTTCACAAAGTTCTGTGTTCACTCTGAATGGTCATACTAAACTGCAGATTGCAGCCTTAAAAAAAAGTCTCTTTCATATTTTAAATGATTTCTATATTGTTAAGCACTTTGCTGCAAAAACTGATTTTGTATTGAGGTTTTTTCCACTTGTTTTATGTGTCTCATCAAAAAGATGTAATTAGAATATTAACTGAGGCATTATCAGCTCTTCGTGTCTATTCTTGATGACTATGTTGATTGTAGGGAAAAATTTATATTCCTGAAACAGAGAACTCATTAAAAAAAGGGGAGTTATATTATAGGTTGTCGCAAAAATTTTAGATGTATATTCGTAACCAAAAATATTACTGTAAAAGCTTATGCACCAGAACAGCTGACAACAATAGAGAGACCTTTTGTCAGGAATACTTAGTATGGTTCTCTTTGCCTGGCAAGTCCCCTTGCAGATTATTCATTTTTTATTTTGTGCTAGTCCACTAATTCCCATTGATTTGTCACCACTCTTTCAACTGAAGTTACAGATGACTGGTTTTTAAACAGTCTTCTCTTCATAAGAAGAGGATAATATTACTGAAGACATAAAAATAGTTTAAGCCATTAATTTAATTGTAGATTAGAAGTTTAGCGATGCAAAGAAGTCTTGGTTTTTTGCTTTTGCATTTAAATTATTAGATATGGATACCTCTAAGACCCTGCTCATAAAAGTCTTTCAATGAATTTCAAGAAACAAAAGAAGAATCTTTGAACATACCCATTTGCCTTCCCATAAACAAAGTATCAGACTTTTCAAACTCAACTTTCAAATTTCTTGTCAATTGACTTGAAGGGGCAGCTTCTGAAGTAAGTCAGTGTTTTGCCCTGCAACTTCTTTAGCTTCTGAGCCTATCAACCAGGGCACAAGAATATATCAATTTTCTTCTAATTCAACTTCTAGTAAAAAAAGAAAGAAAAAGTAATTAAAATTTCAATTATTTTAAGTACTTTGTAAGTGTTAAATTAATTTCATGGAATTTATTGAAGAACCATCAAGAACAATTTATTACTTTCTACTAAGCTATGGTAGGGCTGAGATCAAACAATGTATCTATAAAGTTAAAGGCTTTAATCTATTTTTTTTAGAATACAATGCAAAAGAAATCAAGTTCCAAATAGGAATAGGATTTAAAAAAAACCCAAAGAAATCTGGAACTCAGGAAAAGAAAATCACAGGTAGGTAATTATTTCCCCAGCTTTGCAGAAAATACATTGTCGTTCAAGCAAAAGACACAGGAAATAACTATGGTTCCATTCATTAAAAGTAAATTAGAGTCTGGAGACATTAAGTGGAAAGTACCACTATCTTTTTGCTGAGGAATTGGACTCTGGATCACTGGGTAACATGGGAAGCTCAAAGAATATTTGATTCTTTCACAAAGCTGCACAGGAAGAGGAGGAAACACAATGTACTAAAAGCTATACCAGAAATAGCCTTAATACTTCCAAACATACCTATGATCAACCAAGGCAAGCTTAATGTTTTTTATTTATCCATTAATTTAAAATTTTATTCTGCTTTGAAAACAACATTAGATTAAACAATTTTTTTTGTGGATAGACTAAGCTAATCATCAGTTTCTAATGCTGATATAAACTCTTTTCGGAAATCTGATTTTAAAAAGAAACATTTTGAAAGCATTATACACAGCTGTCAACTATTCTTTGACTATCATGATAGTAAAATAGTGTTTGCTAAATGAATATCAGAGTTATCTTCCCCCCTAGGCTATCTTTCAAAGTGCTGTCCATTACCCCTAATCCTCTTGGACTGGAAAAAAATCTCTGAATATAATATTATTATTATATATTTTTTCTCCTGTAAAATTTTATTTTTAATGAAAACTATCATATATATTGCCTATTCATAAATATTAATCTTTAAATTAATGTATTTTAAAAGTGCATAATAGGAACTTGGATATCTATAATGCAATCAGAAGGAATTCTCTTGGTAGGCATGTTCTCTTCAATCTTTCTTTGGAAATAAACTCAACATATTGAACACTGCACAACAATTTACAATCTGGAATGGCCAAAATTGTGGCTGACCTCTGGGGATTTGCAATACAATACAAACTGTCTCCTGACTGGCAAACTCCATTTAATTTCTCTCCTCTTCCCTAGGAATAAATGTTCCAATACTTCTAACTTGTGACCTTAGGGAGTAACTTACCGGAAAGTCAAAGTTAAAGGAGGTAGTAATTTAAGAGAGCTTAGTTACTGCAGCAGATTTGTAGCCCAATGTGATGGGCAAGGAAATGAATTCAGGTGTAATTAGGAAGATGAGATAGAAAATCCACTAGCAGAAGAAAACTGAAAATCACACATAGAAAAAGATAGATATAACAATTTAAAAGTTATTGAAAATCATATTCTCTATTAGCTATTTTGAGCTAGCACACATTTCTCAATTTCCCTTGGCAAAAATGTTCTTTCTTGTATAAATAATAAATGTTCATTGGAGCACCAACTTGAAATAATTTCATTAAACTCACGTTCAACATCTCCTTCTTCAACTCACATTTAACTATCTCCTTAATTTCTGTGATAGGTTGCATGTATGTCTAAAATTTAAAAAAAACCCAAAGTATTCATGCCTTTCACTGCTATTAAATGTGATTGGAAGCTGTAATAAACAAAATAATCTGTTCCTAATACATAAATTCAAATGATTGTTAATCAGTATTAGAAAACTAATCCCAACAGAAAAACAAAACAAAACAAAACAAACCCCCACACCAAAACCACAAAAAACTAGGAGTTATTTTATTTCTGTGCTTTTTAAATGCCTAAGAAAAATACACTCAAGGATCAGTCTACATTAAAATGTACTCAAATAGCAAAGACTGATCCTAAAAGAATATTACATTTGATTATTTCATAATTTTTTAAATTCATTTCCAGTAACTCATTATTTTCTTACTCTCTTCAAATTTTGATGGTAAATTTCCTGCATTTCCATCATGGATAGTGAAGAATTAACATTACCAAAATAATTACATGTATCAGGACAGAAAGAAATGAAGTAATCCACCAACTATTAAGGAAAATTTCACAAGAAATGACAGGTGGCCTGATATGCCAGGTGCTCTATTCTTGGTAGCAGATGATTGCAAGAACCATTAAGCTGGTTGGCATCCTCATTACCTTGGGTTAATGCCTTGCTTGGAGAACAGAGGACACCTCTATCATGTTAAGTACTACTACTTATTTACTATGGTTTCTTTAAAAATCATGTGGTAGTTTGAAAACTGAAAGTCAGAAGTTCAGTTCTTCAAGGCTGTCTTCTACATGGTGTTACCCAATTCAGGGTGTGGTTCAGATGACATCAGTTTTTCTGATGTCCATCCTGTGTGAGAAAAAATGTACCCAACAAGTACTCCAATGACCACATCACAGCTACAGAAGGGAAATGTTCCTCCCCCCCTCAACATGAACTGGAGGAAGGCACCCAGGTTTTCTCAGGTAATTGATGAGAACTGGTCCAAATTGCAATGTTGTATCCCTATTTCACTGAAAAGGCGAGACTATTGTCCTCCCTGCCTTGATTCTTCTCTGTTGCTACAAGTCAGTAGGGTGTTTTACTGGTTATTTTTATATCAGTGCACATTTCCCCCACAGTTTGCTTTATTTTCATTGCATTTATACAACCATTCTCTTGCCTGGGTGCTGCTTGGCCCAGCCTTTTGAATCTCCCTTATTTGGCCATTGATGATTTAATCAATCATTATCTCTTTAACCTGCCATTACTGGTCACTTCTTCACATTATTTTTGGATACTACTTTGCAGGCAAAATTGTTTAATTTGTCATGGTGCTCTCAAGTTGCTGAAGTCACTAACCTTCAGACAAATGTTGTTTACATACATTCACAAGCATATTTGACTCCAGTTTTAGTGAGTCCAACCAGAATAGAGAGTCTATTAGTGGGAAATTCACTTTCTAAATGAAAAGGGCTTGGCCCTCCTCCTGACCTGTAGAGGAAATTTCAAAGACAAAAAAATTTAGGGTCTCAGCTTAAAGATCACTGAGCTACCCAAAGGTAAATGGGATGACTCCATGTCCTTATGAATACAGGCAGAAAAATCTTGAAATTCTAGATTAAACAAAGCAATGCACAAATTAAAATGTGTTGTCAAGAAGTGACTCTACAGATAATTTCAGGCTCCTGATTATAAAATTATTTTTTTAGAATCAGCTGATTTAGAATATCTCATATATTTCTCTGTATCCATATTAAACAATCTCAGAAAACTTCTAGGTTCCTAGACGATGTTATAAACACCAGCCATGTCTGAGTTCCCTACCAGAACAAGGCTCAGGAAACTGAATTGTTTTTTCCCTTGTTACTGATTCCTACTGAAAGTAAACCCAGAGTGTCTGATTGAAAGAGCACTGTACTACATTTTCTTTTTTTAAAATTTTGAATATAAATATTTTCTCTCTTTTCTACCCTATCTTTCCTTTTAGAAAGTTACCAATAGGTGTTTCAGTGGGTTTTATATTTTTTTAGAAATGAATGTATGTTTTCTGTGTCTAAATACATATAGAGTGTTCTAATTATTTTCTTTCTTCATTTTTCTATTACTTCTGCAGTCTGAAAAGGGTAAAAACTTAATTTCACTCTGTTGCAGAACATGATTACATTTAAATTCTATTATGGACATAGTCTGCAAACATTTAATACACCAACAGGTAAATTAAATATACAAACCAGACTATTTTTAAATGTAAATCATACTGGTACTCAGCTATATACTGGGAAGAGCATTAAAATTATATTTCAGTACCACGTGAAAATAAATTGTACATAAAATTTTCTGCATTCATTGAAGATATTGTAATCAGGAAAAACAGTAGATATCAGAGGGAACAAAAAGCAAACAAAACAATTTCCCATTTCTTTGGGAACAACAACAAAGTAGGTTGTTGAATTGAGAGAATAGCTTTACAATGTTGGTTTTTTTTCTTCACCAGTAAATTAGAACTAATACTTAGAAACTACTAAATATTAAATCTTACAAATTATTATACTTTATTAAAAACACATATAAATTAGTTTAAATGGGATCTGAGATGAAAAATAGTCTATGTTATGTTCCTTAAATTTTTTAGAATCTCTTGCTAGTCACTGTTTGTTAATCAATATGTTGTTGCCAAAAAAGTGAAAAGCAAACAAACAATAGCCATAATTTATGTATGGATCTATTGCATTTGTGCCCAATTGCTGTTGAGCTGCATGGTTTATGTTGTCTATGCTGGCAAGTTTTCCTAAAAATCTTGTTTTGGAGCTGTGTTCATAGCATATAAATGCATCATTGATGAGACTGGCAAAGAATAAGGGAATATTGTGTTGGCTTATGCCCCAAAATGTGAGAAGAAATAAAAAAAAAAAAAAAAAAAGATAGAAGAAACAAAAATCATTGTTATTCACAAGAACAAAACAAGATGCTCTCTGAATGAGAAGCTAGTCTCCAGCTTCCAAAACTTTATTGTAAAAAAAGAAACAGAAGAAAATGAATACTCTTGGAAAAAAAAACAAAACAAAAAAATAAAAAACCAACACCCAAAACACCTGAAACAAAACAAATACTCAAAAATCCCAAATGAAACCAAAAGCACCCACAAAACCACAACAAAACCAAGCAAACCCACAAAAGAAACAAAACAACAGCAATATTTAAACAGAAAAATACAATTTCTTATATTGCAAACAATTTAACATTTTTTTTTCCCTTACAGCTTTTAATTTCTGTTTAAATCCTTCTTCCCTTTGTTTCTCATTCCCATGCACAATAATAGAGCTATAAATCTGCACTGAGACTTATTTTAAAATTTCATACTTTATCTCTTTATATCATACTTTATCTCTTTATATTTCCCTTGGATCACACCTTGTTTACCTTCATTCCTTTTAGCCCCCTTTCTTCATTCTATCCCATCTTTCTACTGTTAATAATATTTTGACCTTAAATACTGTTTTCACATTTGCTTTGGCTTCCCCAAACTTAAATAATAGTCTTAATCATCTAACTTCACCGCTATTTAATTTCTCCTTGGTCCCATATTTTTCTCTGCTTTAATATTGCTCTAATTTGCTTTAGCAAAGATAACTCCTTAGGGTAAATTTAATTGTGAGTTTTCACCTTTCATTGGTTTTGACCTGTCTTTATAAGATTATTGACACACTCTTCTCTTCAGGAAGATACTAATAATTTCTATTTTCCTTTTACCTGTTCAGATATGTAAAACAGCTTCTTTCTGAAAATATCTCTTTGTAGCCCTCCAAAAAACTGCTAAAAAAGACAGGCTGCTTCAATACATCTCAAAATATACAGGATTTTTTTTCTGATGCTTTGTTAAGTAGAATGTAATTTATTACATTTTTTGCTGGTGAATTTTGATCATGTACAAAATCCTATGAGTTTTAAAAGAACTTGTCTAGAAAGGAATTTTTCTAGTTCTCATTTTTAACATTATAGAGGAAATATTTTGAAGTAAGCAACATCAAGTCATATTAAGCTTTGGTAATGGCACACATGCAACCTGTTAACTTTTGAATTAAATATGGATTATATTGCAACAAACTGTAAACCAATAAAACCCATATAGAGAGATTCACAGATATCATTATTGCCTGCTCTGATATTTGGAAAAAAAAACCAACAAAAACAAAAAAGAAGAAACAAGAAAGGGAATAGTGTTTATTCCCTTTTATTTTGAAAGTCATTCCCAGTGGCAGAGAATAACATTCTCCATACTGTTACTCCAGAGTCAGTTGTTAATCCTTTTAATAGTCTTTTAAGGAAGTATATTTTTATTATACATGATTATATAATATATTATATATGTTTATACATATACATATATACCACCTGCCTTTGTTTTCACTTCCTGAAAGCTACTTTTTTCCACCCTGGCTCAGTAGGTCCTTATCCATCCCTGGTGGCCTCCTGGAATTTTTACCCAATTTTGTTCTTAATGGAGGACAAGGACTTCCATCTGTGTCTGCCTACGTTTAGTGTACAGGAAAGGTTGGTTTCAGCGAAAAATAAATTCTATGTAAATGTTAACTTGTATAATATTCATTTGAGTGCAAAAAGACTGTGACAATACTGTCACTGAGGTGGTGTGCAGGAGCGATGTGCGCAACCCAGGGTGGACACAAGGTCATACACCAATATGCACCCAGGTGCTGGCACTAATTTCTTCAGCAGTAGTAACACAGTTTGCATGTACATTGCTGGCAATACAGTGCCTCACAGCAGAACGACTCACAGCCTATCCGCCATTGTCACAGCAGTACTAATGTAGATTTATTTCTTTTCTTTAATCTAAAATAACTTGCACTCTTAAAGACCTGGAAGCTCAGTCCTCTCAGACTTAATGTTTTTTGAGCAATGGAGCATTTTATTCATGAGCAACTGGTGTTAAAATACACATCTATAATTTGTGATGCTATTTATAATAGCTAATCCATGATGGCTCACCTTAGTACATTAATTGTTTTGATAAACACTCTCTGAATGTACATGGTAGACTTTGCACATTAATTGTTTTGATAAACACTCTCTGAATGTACATGGTAGACTTTGCAGAAGACAACAAAACAATTGCTCTTGATGCTTATCTCTGAAGGCAAAGCATTTGTGGAGAGGCCACAATTTATAGCCAGTTGTCATGGTTTGTCACTGGCACAATGCCAGTGCCCCCCATGAAAATGCAATTTCTCAACTGAATGCTGTGAAATGCGATCGAGAACAGAGCAAAGCAGGCCCAAGCCTAATAACAAGGAAAAAAACTTTATTAAACTACTACCACTATGCTACTATAAAAGAGGGAAAAAAAAAAAAAAGAGAAAGAAAACACACACAATTCAAAATGAAAACCTTCCAAAGCATTCCTCCTCCCACCACCCAACTCCAACAAACCACAGTGAGACACAATCTGGACCCCAATCAGGTTTCCACCCTCCAGACAATCAACACCCAGTCCATCAAGGGAGAGAGGAGTCTCTTCTGTGCCACAGACCCCCCAAGAAACACAGCTGCCACATCCTGTGCTTCCATGTCACTACATGGCACCGCCCGGAGAAAAAAAAGTTTGCAATGGTGACCCTCTCCTTTCCATGCACAGTGCTCTCACCACCAATGCATGGATGGACAGACTGCTTTTTAGGATTTTTCCTTTCAAGGATGCCCTGCCAAAAGGGGAAAAAACAACAGTTCAGTTTTTCATTTTTGGGACCAACAGTCCCCCCCCATTTTCCCCTGGGGCCGAGGATCCAAGAACAGAGATCTTCTTCTCTTCTTCCTCTGCGAAGACAGGGGGCACCACCACAAACCTCCTTAACTTTTCTCTGTTCTCTCCACTTCTGTCTTTTCCCAGCTGAAGCAGGTCTCTTTGGCTCACCGGCATCCTCCTAAAATACAGTCTCTCTTGGAGGAGAAGATCAGTTCAGTCTGTGGCTAACAAGAAAAAGTCCAGCCAAAAACCACTCCATCATCTCCTCCCACCTAGAATTTCTCTTTCCAACATCCCAGGTCCCAGGCTGTCTCTCTTCCTCTCTTTCAACCCGAGGAGGAGAAAAATTTCACAAAGCTTTCATTTCTTACGAAGGGTTAAAAGTCCCAACTCCCAGAGATGGCTTGCTGCCCAGGCTCCAGCTCCCACAGGCGGCTGGGCACCTTGCGGCCCCTCCGCTCTTCTCCTTCCCCACGGTGAACTGCTGATAAAACCACCTCCGTCTCTTTTTCTCTCTTGGGAGAGAGAGAGACTCTGGGGGGGAACGGAGACATCCCAGATTTTCTCCACCCTTCCATCTGCAGGGGGCCAGACCGGTTCCAGCCCCTCCACCCTTGGGCCTACCTCCGAAGGCCACATGGCTTCTCCCCTCCCCCACTCAGCTCGTCGCCGGGCAGGGGAGAGTCTTGCACTGACCGCTGACCGGAACCAAAGAGAGCGAGTTCTCCTGGGAATTCTGCTTTTAACCCCTCTGTGTTCTCAGAGGAGTGTCTACCTTCAATTGGTCAATGTCCAAATTGACCTCTCCCTTCCGGAAAAATTTTTTTTCCGTGTCAAACCACGACACCAGTTAACAAATATAAATGTTCTCATCAATTTTAAGGAGAATATATCTTCTAGTTGATTGTCACAAATATCACAAATGTTGTGGGTTTTTTTTTTCCCTGGTTCTCTGTTTCTTTTTAGTTTTTTTTTATTTTTTAGTCCTCTATTAAATCTTTTTTATTTGCATGAACTAATTAACAACTATTAGATAAAACAAGAATGTGCAGCAGTGAAGCATGCCTTTTCAATAGAGAGAAGCAGAAATTTATCACAGGTAACAGCTCAAAACTAAAGTTTAACTCTGAATAAAAAAGAAAAACCTTCAGAAAAATTTTTCTACTATTGTATCTTGGGACCTGTTTGTTTGGTTTTTTTTCAGTGAAGCTAATACAACTTGTTCTTAAGTGTTGTACTACTGGGACAAAGCTCATTTTCTCATGTAAAATTTATTAGTATTATGGGCCAGTGGTTATGACTCATTAAGGATTTGAGGGTTTTGATACAATGGAAAAAGAACTGAAAAAAATGTGCTACAGAAATGGAAATATAAAAATCATGTTATATGAAAAATAAGATTAATAAACTAAAGAAGATAAAAAGAACCCCACTTTTTTCATCCTCCCTACAAATACTAAAATATGAATTCAAAATGTAGTTGACAAATATCTATAAAAGCATGATTAAATTAATAAATAATGTTATCTCATTGTGAGTATGTTTCCAAAAATTAGGAAACCCTCAATTTTCTCCTGCTCCTGACTGTCAAATTTGTGACCATGAATGAAGAAAAAAGATGGAGTCTGACTGAGGTGTGGTCTCTTAAAAGTACTTTTCCTTTAATATTTGTCCTTTTTTTTTTTTTCTTTAAGAGAAGGGGGAGAAAGAAGTTCCATCACTCTGTTGAGATCTATTCGTTCCAGAAAGAAACATGCTGACAAATACTGCAGTTGAAATATATATCTGCAGCAAAGAAAAAATCTCATGTTAGCTATCATGCTGTAACTAGAAATTAAATTGAAAATATACTGGTAAGGCAAAGGTTTTAAATTTAACTATTAAAAAAGTAAATTGGGAAAATAACACACCAGCAAAATCTCTACTAACAAAATAGTTCATATGTCAAAATTCAAACTGTTATCAATCGCCTTTCTGCATTCTTCAGTGTTAGTATTTTCACCCCTGGATGATCTTGATTTTTTCTAACATAAATTTGATAATGAATGCAAATAGATTTGACCATGAATGCAGGAATTCCTGTTTTTCCTGGTTATTTGTAATTACTAGTTGCATAGTATGTGGACTATAGTTGTATTATTTTAATTTTATTTTTCTTCATAAGAGCCAGTTATCCTAGAAGCTTTTCATATTTCTCAGGAATATTTTGGTTACATAAATAAAAGAGAATCTCATGACACTTTGTGATGAAGGAATACTTTATTATGGCTGAAGACCTCTGTGATTTTGGCTTCATATGCACAAGCACTCTAATGACTTAACAGTTGCATATTGACCTCATATGACATTGGAATCTGAATTATTTGGAGAAGCTTTAGCCACAGAAAAACAGTTATTGTAAGAAATGTTGAGGCAATAGACCAGTTGAGTTGTGAGAAAGAACAATGAATACTCAGAGTTGTGGTTTGTGCTAGAATGGCAATATTTTTGGACACTTAAATAAAAGGAAAAAATGGTATCTTAAATTTGTACTTATATGCATTATTTTCACAAAGCAAAAGCAATCATTTAATAAATTGGGTAAATTTTTCCTGTAAAAGCAAAGTGGCATATGGCACAATTTATTTCAGAGTGATGAACAACACTGATGAGCTTTTTAAAACAAATTCTTAGATCCTAGTCTACGAATATTGCCATATTTTTCACATCATATATGTATCACAGAGTTCTGGCTTTGATATTTAGTTGCCAATGTAATATACTGATAATAAAGTCATAGAAGATTTAGTTCTCAGGTTACTGGCAAATTCCATTTTATTGTCATTTTATTGTTGACATGAAAGAATATTACAAAGAAAGATATATTTTTGTTCTTCATTCAGATACAAGAAATCAGACACAAATTGTACAGCTTCTAGTGCAGTTTTGCCCTCTAAGGTGTCTTACTCCAGAGACTGCTTATCAAAATAATCAATTTGCTGTAATAATGAGCAATCATTACTTACATAAAATCATACTTTTCTGCCTTTGCAAATAGAAAGACGGGAAACTTCCATAGCCTCCTTTTTATAGTAGTGTATTATAAAGTGGTCCCATACTAAAGTCAGAATTTACTTTTCTGTAGCTAAATATGGTGTCTTGACAATGTTTTGTCTATATTGTAAGTTGATACAGGATGAGGTAAGTGCTTTCCTGAATTGCGACTTCTTCAGTTTCAACATCATAGCAGTATAAAATCCCTACAATGTAGCGCTGCAACTTAAATAATCTATAATGGGTAGAAGGTAGAATGTGCTCAAGAACTGCTTTTTTAGCAAATAATTTTTAGCCCTGATTTTAAATAACAGTGTTTAGTTTCTTTTGTTCTTTTAAATATTGCTAACAGTTACATAATGATCTTATTTTACAATCAAGCAAATTGCACACTTAACATATTTTTTCTTACATAATTTTCTTAACTAATTAAAAAGCTTTGATCATTCTTAGCAATAGTTCTGGGGTGAGTAAACAGTATTGAATAACTTTCTTTTTACTCTTCTCTCTTGATTGTAGTGCAAAAAAATTGTAGCTGCAAGAATTGTCACCTTTCTAGTCTATTTGTCCTATGACAGAAAATAAAGCATTTTGTTCTCTGTTTAATTACTCCTTATGTTCTGACATAACTGCTAGGGTTAAAAAATTATTAGTTACTGTATAAAATATTCTATAGGTAGTTAAATAACGTGAAATGCTGTATTAGTAGGTTTGACAGTATATCTACAATAATGCTAGTCATTTTATGAAAAATCGAATCATTTAAATAGTTCATTTAGTGATAAAATGAAATAAATAAAGTCAAATTGCATAACAGAATTTCAGTTTCTAAAGGCTACTGAAGCATTTGTGAGTTTACAAATTGATTGATTTGAACTGGCAATTATATGAAATTATTATTTTCACTGTGTAACAATAATGCATATAGTTACAAGCTTAAGTTTCTATGAAAACTTTTTTTCTTTTACTAAAAATACCCAGAAATACTGCTGTTCTAGTGCAAACCCAACAAAAATAACCAAAACAAAAAAACAAAAACAAAACCAAAAAAACCCAAAAAACCCCCACAACCCAAAAAACCCTACAAATATTGCTATGCTATATCAAAAATTAACCCCCCCACTGGTATAGTATAGGCATAGCAGAATCGTTTAAGTACTTCCTCCCTAGGAGTTTCAAATTTCTGTCTGTCAAAATGTATGAGTTTTGCTTTCATTATAAACCAACTTAGTATATGGGTCTCGTATAGCACACAGCAGGTTATCTTGGATGTTAGTCAAGACAGCTTTTCATCTTTGGATTAAGAGTGCAGCACTAATCATCCCGGGGGGATGGACACAAAGGAGACTAAACCAAGACAGTATGTATGCATTTGACTCTTTGACGTTCCACTCAATTTAATCTGTCAAGAAAAATATTTAAGAACTGAATAAAGACTCTTTTTCTGCAGAGAAATGGTATTAATAAAGGAATAAATAACAGGAAAATCGTTATAAAATTTTGCTGTCATCCACTTATTATGTTAGCAAAATGTCTTCATTTCAAAGCTGGGAAAGAATGAATCACACACAAAATTTGGGTTAGCATTTGACTCTTGCATTACATCTGCATTCAGAGTAGGAGCAGAGCTAGATAATGAACTCATGATTGTTGAATCTTTCTCCATAATGTAAGAAGATATAAGATAAAACCATAAAAAGAGAAGCATAAGGAAAGATTGGATGAGATGATCCTGAGATGCCATTTCCAACCTTAATCACATAAAATCCTTGTCTAAATTTTAAGGGGTATTGCCAGAAATAACATAAGTGCCTCAAAAGACATAATAATACCTTTAAAAAGAGAGATATTAAAATTATCTCTCTTCTCATAATTTCTAATTTTAGCAGTTGTAGAAGTGTGACAAGTCACAATCCTAATAACATATGGATAAAAATAATTTAAAACAGAATTCATGTGTCAGAATGAACTAAGTGCCTGTAATACATAAAAGTGATAAATAATAGTATAACTCATCTTATGGATAGAGAAGGGTCTAGTTTAGTGTTCCAGGCCATTTTATCACACAGCAAGAAGTGCTTTTGTATAAATTCACTTTGAAGAAATGCAGATTGAAATTAGGCCGCATACTGAAATGCATGTTAGGAAGAATTTGAAGATGTCTAAAAAGGATTACATCAAAAAGAACAAAAAAACCCACATAATTTTTACTATGGATGTTTATATATTTATGCATGTTGCCTTGATTTACAGTGGAATAGGCAATTAGCCCATAGATCTCTTATAGTCATAATGTCTCCTTATGGTTTAGAAGGGATGAAATACCTTAAAAATTATTCCTGTGAGCCAGAGGAACAATGATTTAAATTGTTTTATACTTTAAAACATTATTTTATGCCTATAGAGGTATTTTTACTCGCAAATGTGCTTGCACTGAGATCCTTAAAGAGCATGACATTTTTTTTGAACATTTCAGGAAGAAAATAGCCTGAAGTTTTGCACTTTTGCTCCTAATCTAAGGGAGCAATAAACAGTTTGCTCTACAAGTACTGTAGAGTATTTCTGCTTCAAACATTGCTATTTCTTTTGCTTTCTTCCTTTCCAAGATATCTTTCAACCCATATCCTGAGAAATAAATCAGATCTTCACTAAGATCCCATGTCTTCTTAGAACAGTAGAAATGGGATTTCTACAGTAGATCCAATTGACTTTTTGAGTAAAAAATGGTCTAGAAACCAGTTTTTCAGCTATAGGGTCTGGAACTGATGGCTTTAATATCTCTATTAAAGTTGTCATATAGAGCCAGCTGCTTGTTTAACACTATTACCATTTTGAATTTTAAAACTTATGTATTACCATATTGAGTTGGCAATTCTAAGAACTCCTGCTTAATATTTTTTTATACAGAAATACACATTATTTCAATTTCATATACAGTATACTATACCCTGACTAAGAAAGTTCTTGCAGACAGTTTAAGGGAGATTGTTCAAAAACCTGCCAAAAATCAAAATGAAGTTAGGTAAAGAAAACAAACTACATGAAGCTACCTGCAATATTTGAGGGATTTGAGGGTGGTTTTTTATCATTTTCTTATCAAAACAACCCCAAACAAACAACTAAAACACTATTTGAAAAAATTGTATTAATTTGTAAGCTTGCATACAAATAAGAGAAGGATTGTTTCGTAAGAAATCCAAGCATCATGGAAGATAGTCTGGAATAGGATATCATCCAGTTAAGCAGAAAATTGTGAAATTAAAATTCAGCATTGATTACGGACAGCAGCAGAACTTCTAAGTGGAAATCCATACATTTCATGATATCTCTTCCCATTTGAAAATCAATTTCCATTTTACTATAAACATCAGCATCTTATAATCTCTCCCCTATATGTATTGATAGAATTTCATGTAAAATAACTGCTAAAAGGTTTTTCTTGTTCACTTATCTAGACTGGATCTGTTTATATGGTTTAAAAAGGAAAGGAAAAGTCAATTTTTAAAAATTATTATCCCACCCTTACAAACTGTCTCTACAGGTTCTCTCCATAATCAGGCTTCAAAAAATTCTTATACAACTGCCACTAGAAATTGTTACCTTCCAAAGTTTTTTTCCTTCTCAAGTATGATTTTATTATGTTGATAAAAGTATGCAAACACATTACATATATTCATATAAATATACATATATATAAGCCTCTCATAATATCAGATACAGCATTTAAATGAATCACATATACTTATTAGTATGTGTACTACATTTATGAAATTAACGTGATAGCTGTATAATCACAGTGCATTTATTTAGTTTTTAAAATAAACATTTTTTTGATTAAATAAATTAGTATCCATTATTTAACTGTGCAAGTTAAACATTTGCTACAAAATTAGCAGACAATTATGTATTATAAAATGCTATGTGACTAAGAAGATGTTATACTTAAGCATCATTAAACCTCAAATCAAATAATAAATACAGAAAGGAAAGATTGGAGTGAATAAGACAAAATGCTTTAATTGTGTACAGTTGTGTAACTCATTTTGTACTAGTGTTCCTGATCATGAAATCCAGGCCTTTCACTATGACTCAAAATTCATAAGAAATCACTGCAAATAAGGAAATCACAAAATTTACTATCCATGGGATTGTAGGTAAAAATCAGAACTGTATTTTGCAAAATTATGATATTTATAAACCTGGTTTCAGTCTGGAATAGAATTAAAACCTTTCATAAAAAATTAATAATAGATAAACTATAAAAATAATTATTAAAGCATTTTCCATTTACATATAAATTTTCATAAAACAAAAAATTGTTTATACAACTAATTTCAAAAATGAATATTGACTTGAAGTTTTAACCTTGTATTAATTCATCCATTAGGCGAGTAGAAAAGTAGCAAGCTATCTATTTCCTTAATGGAGGTGATCCTTATACGATGATTTTATTCCTGCACATTTATTTGAAGTCCATATCCTCACAGCTTGCTCTAACATTCAGTGTTCTGAAGTAATGAATCATCAGATTACTGGAAAGTCTTTGTGGAAACAGCTTCCACAACCTACAGGTCTGTGGTGATTTAGACTGGCTTTTTTAAAGAGAAGAGAGTCTGTCTACATTCTTCGGGAGATTATATTCCCTAGAAATTTTTTTATTCTACTAGGGAATTTGAAGGTGTATGGTGGTTCTTTCAGAAAAAAAAAACAAAACAAATTACTTCTGTCCTTCTCTTTATGTACTCCTCTTACCCTGGATGGAAATTCTTTATGTCCTGTTCTCAGTGACTATACATAGTTGTCTTCTCTTATCAAGCCTCAGCTCTTGCTTACTTGGAGCTACTTGGTATGCTCAGGAGATTGCAAGTTGCCTTACAAAGGACTATCAGCACCTTAAATTTGTGATCTGTAGTCAGAAGAAGCTATCCAGGGGATTT
Organism: Taeniopygia guttata; assembly: GCF_048771995.1. NCBI lineage: Eukaryota > Metazoa > Chordata > Aves > Passeriformes > Estrildidae > Taeniopygia > Taeniopygia guttata. The sequence continues at coordinate 52,955,520 of NC_133024.1, forward strand.
TACAGATATTTCTAGTTTCCTAAAGTAAGTCTAAATCTCAATAGCACATGCTAAATATAATTTTTTTTTTTTTTTAACTTCTCTCCACTCGCTAGGTGTAAAGAAGAGCTAAATGAGAATTCAATGAAAATCTTCTTGAGTTCATACTAAATAATATCTTAGGAATCAGTAAGATTTTTTTTTTTCTTCAGGGACTACCCGAATTTGTTTTAGCAACTTTTAAGCATCCCTCCAGAAAAATAAACACAGTGTCTCTCTCTGCAGCAAGTAGAGCTTGTTGCATTGCCTATTACAAAACTATTGAAAATAGTTCTGGACCTGAAAATGCAGAGAAATAAGAAAAAAAAAAAGTGCCCAGTTCTTTTCCTCAACACCTGTTTCTGCTTTTCTATCTTGGGCTCCCCTAGGATCCAGCTATCAAGTGTTTCCACGGGAATGAATGGAACCACTCAGGGACACCTTTGCAGAAAAGCATTAGTACTTCCAGCCTTGTGAAATCAGAGCAGGGAGTGCTCAATTTGCCTAAGAGTACAACTGGTACCAGTTCCAAAGGACATTCAGTTCCTTAATGGAACAGCATGATCAACAGACCAAACACTCCTGGATATTTTTTAATCCATGGTCAGCCTATTAATTTGTGAGATTGAAAACCTACATTTTCAACCATACTGGAAATCAGGTAAGAAGAATGATGAAAAACTGTTTTCTCACAGCTTTAGTGAATAACTCTATGTTCATTGATCTTCACGTGGACTTTTTTTTTTTTTTTGGGCACCTAGTCCTTTGTTTGGGAAAGCAGATTTTCTTTTCCAAGTTCTCTTCTTTCATGTTTGTCAAAAGCAGTCAATGTGTACCAAATAGAAGGAAAGCATTTTGGGTATATTTAAAAATGTCTTACTTCAGTTCTGAAAGAATTTTGCAGTTTTTTAAATGAAAGAAAAAAGTTTGATTTTACCCCAGATACCTGTTTTTATCAGAGTTTATTAAGTTTTTTTTTTGTTTAATTGTTATTTCCCAATGAATATTTTAAAATCTATTTAATTTACATGTTAACTTATCATCTTTAAAAATTCTGAGAAGGAAAATTATTCATTCATTTGTATCAGTAGCAGAAATTCAAACCCTGTGTCAGCAGATATGAAATAGGCCAGTTGTGAGAAAGAATCAATATTGTTTTTACTCTTCCTCATAATCTAGTCTCTTCTCTTCTCTTCTCTTCTCTTCTCTTCTCTTCTCTTCTCTTCTCTTCTCTTCTCTTCTCTTCTCTTCTCTTCTCTTCTCTTCTCTTCTCTTCTCTTCTCTTCTCTTCTCTTCTCTTCTCTTCTCCTTTCTCTTCTCTCTTTTTTGGACAAGTTGTATGTACGTTGAGAATAAAATTATCTGAAGATGAATTTTCTTTCCATATCTTCCTTCGAATTTGTTGGATGCCACTCTGAAAGAGTCAAGAGTTCACGATTTAATGTTCTAATAAAAGTATGCATCCTGAAGTGAGACCTCTGAGATGGTACTGCATCATCAGTAAAGTGAATCCACCAGACATCCTATACATTACAGTGAACAATTTCAAATCTCATCTTCCTACAGCACTCAAAGTGAAATGAAGCTGAATAGAACAAATCCTGATTTTTCACATTTGCTGTTATTAAAGAATGGAACAAAGTAGTGCCAAGGGGAATAAGACAATAAAGCTATGGCTATTCAGTTGTGAAGAAAGTAAATTAATAATACTAACCTCATTTCTTTTGTACATGATTTCAATTGATGCCCTGGAGAACAGCTCCTTTATAGGAAAAAAGGGTGGGGAATGGACAATGGAAGCTATTGCTGTATCTTGCCTCAGTGCTATTGACAAATTGTATGCCAGCATCAGATTACAGGGATGTCATATTTTTTATTTGAGCTAGACTTTCATGTATCCTCAGTTAAGTTCTCCTGATATTTACTTTCCTCATAGCTTTTCCATAATATTTGATGGAAACTTTTGCAGTTGGCATTGTGAAACAATGCTTAAACCCTGGATGTGAGGCAATGTTCATGATGTAACAAGAACCGTGTAAGCCAGACTGTTTTTTTAAACTAATGTTCATAATACATTGTGTTTTAGATTCACATGAAATAGGAAGTCCCTCTTCATTTTTTCTGGGCATATGCTAACACAATTGTACTTCAAAAAACCCTTATGTATTTTGATAAACTGAACTGTCTGAGCATGGTCTTCCACAAATTTCCTTCCTCATTTAAGTTACCAAGTGATACCTGGACAAATATTATGCATTTGTCCTTCCTGATGTATTTAGATTGAATTTTCATTTTTATGGGGTAGGTTTTTGCTAGATATTTAGAACTTTATATAGGTATTCCTGGAACTGATTAAGATCTGAGTTACCTTAGCAGCCTTTCTTGTGAAAAAAAAAAAAAAAAAGAAAATCAAAAAGTATCCTCAACAGTGAAAATACCACAATGATAATGAATTGAAGAGTTGATTTCAACCATCTTAAAGACAGAGAAACAAGCAAACTTTATATGCATGTGAGTAAAATGGTTCAGTCTAGCTTTTCCTATACAAATATATAGAATACAAACAGAAGAAAGACAAACAAATAACCCCATCCTGAGTTTTGTCAAAAATAGAAGGCTAACAACTGAGCATTACTGAGGCTCCGTCTTCATATAGAGCAAGGATATAAACAAAAAGTACACTGCTTGAAAGAATATGTTAAGTCCATATTATCTAGCTTGATTTTCAGCCAAGGCCTCAAGCCTGAATCACAACCAGACACAACAGGGAAGAAAAAGTATGCTTTACCCTTTTCCATTGATACAGAAGAACCATAATATTCAAAGGCCATTACTGTACTGAAAAAAATACAGGCTTTACATATCAATGGTAGGATTTTTTTTCTTTTTAAGTACAGAAAAATCTTTTCAAACAGAGAACCTTTATCTTTGTGCAGTGGACAATATCATAAGTATTTTCTATAACTCTTCAGGACCAGGAGGTCTAAAAGTGCTGTTCAATATATATGTACCTCTATTTTGTCTGTAAAACTGTTCTTTCTACCTTTTACTTTGAAAATTACTATGAATAATATAATGCAATTAGATAATTTTGTACTCTTCCTTTTTTCTTTCATTAATCTGTAGATTCACTTTTGTTGTTTGTGTTTCCTCAGCTCAACAAATATTCTTCCTTGTAAAACATGAACAATAGAGTGATTCAGAGAGAAAGCAAATTCATTTGAGACAGTTCTATAATTTATCTTTGGAATTTTCCACTATAACCTGAATTTCAAACCATCACTTTTCAATTACTAAGAACTCATTATAATATAAAAATATTTTCTCCCAGATTTGACCTCAGCCCCACTGGTTAATTTACTTCAGCCTTACATCAGTTGTCTTTCATTAGCTAAGTGGATGCATGTCACAAATTAATGTTTGGGGGAAAAAAAACCCAAAAAAAACCAAGGTAAGAGGAAAAACACTTGAATGAATTAAATTGATAACTTTATATACATTGCTCACTGACTGCTGTGTATTGGGAAGGAAGCTAATTGGGAAGCTATTGGGAGATATTTAAAACACAAAAACATTGAAGATGTGATGCAATAATAATTCACATTACTAACTAAAGTAGCACAGGAGATGTTCCAGGCTGTATTACTTAAATAAAAAGGTAAAAGACTCAGTTCTGCAGCACACTGGATTAAAAAAAAAATCTCCTTATGAAATAAAAATGAAATTGAGTTGAAGCATATGCAGAACTAAAAAGATTGCTCAGAAATCATTCAGCTAAAAAACTATTTTTTTCAGGCCTCCTGAAATCTCAGCTGATTTCAAGGTAACTAGTTTCAATTATTTGCTTTGCTGTTTAAGCAAACCATGTTGAAGGCCTTGGTGTATATCTACAAAAGTTACTGTTGACTGGTGAAAATGGGATATGAACATTTGTCATGGGAAAAAGGGAAAAAGGAAAGAAGGAGAATCTAGACTAACTGAAGAAAAATCCTAAAAGAAGAAAGTAAACTTAGAAAAGGTTCACTGACAGTGTTGAAATAGTACACTCAAATGGATGTAGCATTCACACAATTAACACCATTACAATGTTCTTAATATGTTCTAATCCTGTCCTGTTTAAGACAGGTTATGTGGAATCTGGTTTTACTTTTATCTCTGTCTGAAGTAACAGGGGACTGTAACCATAACAAGAGCTATCTCAGATGTTTCTTCTCCTGAATCCTAAGTATCCATGTAAATTTAGCTTAATCATAACATATTTATAGGGAGTCCACTTCGGAAGTGGGGGACTCATAATTCCTGGAAGTGTTGAAGCAATGACTCAACGTGTCACAATGCTATGGTTTAGATGACATGGTGGCATTCAGTTAAATGTTAGATTTTATGATCTTGGAGGTCCTTTCTAACCACAATGATACAATGATTCTGTGATCCTCCTGGCTAAATTTTATCACCTACATTTACTTTTGGAATGCAGGTAATGACATGAAAGAGCAAAAATTTTAATAGTCAACATGCATTTCAGATTTACAGTATATAAGAGACATATACAAAATGTAATTGAATGACTATATATGCTGAAGTAATGTGTATATTTACAAAAAGCTAAGCAATTGTCCAGCTTCAATATATATTGCACATCCTTAACGTTTCATCTTGAACACTCAGATCGCATGAAAATGTTCAAACAAAATGAACTGTGTATGTAAATATCTTCTTATTCTCTGTAGTGCTCTGTCACTATTTCTTCAGCCTTTGATGAGGCATGAGCCTCACTTCTTTCAGGGTTCTGCATTTCAGAAAAGAATGCCAGCTGGATCCACTCTGATTATATCAAGAACTACTTTGTAATCTGTATTTGGGGCTTTCTTCTGCATTTACTGTTATCTGTGAGCTGCAGGAATTCCATTTGGATAGGATATGTACAGTACTACTGAAAAGGTTATAAAACATATGCTAATACAACTCACAATTCAAATGGAAAACCAGTGGCGGGGGAGGGAGGACTGGGGAAAGAAGAAATGCTTTTAGAAAGCCACTATAAAGCAGTGAGGGAACTGAACAGATCAAAGCACTACTTTCTGGTAGTGGGAGGCCTAGGTGAATAGAGGTGGAAGCCCTACAGGTCTTTCATAAAGCAATTAAGTTTAATATTTTCATAGAGGAAAAGATCACCTTTTATACGATTTTTACACCCAAATATCTGCTGTAGGCTCTGTGGGAACCATTACAGAGACAGAAAGAAAAGGAAGCTGAAGTCTTTGAAAATAACCTTTTGGCAGAATACACTGAATATTCTAACTGTTCTATACTCCTTGGCTGAAATTCTGGCTTTAGTGTTATCATGATAGAAGGCATCATTGACTATTGCAAAGCTGAGATTTTCTGCCAGAAAAAAAACTTAGGAAAACTCTGAATGTTTACCTGAAGATAAATACAACACTCTTACTTTGAACTTCATTCATCTGTGCAAATTATTTTTCTAGTATTACTGAAAATCTTATCCATTAATAGTGTCACCTCTGTCAGCAAACACCATAAGTCTCACAGTTCTCAGGGATGTCCCAGGAGAAATTTCTCTGTTTTTTCAGATAGAAAAATTTCAGGACAGAAGGTTAGAAAAGATCTTATTCAATATTATAACAGGAGTCTTCAGCTGCTGTCTTCATTTCACTCTGTTCTTCCCTAAATAGTCCATATTAGTTTCTTCAACTTTTCTGCCTATACTTAAAATAACATTAAAAAGGACAAAACCTGGATTACAGTTCCAAACACCTCGGTTTTTCAAGTTGAAACATTAAGAGTTAAGCATAGAATTTATCTATAAATGCTTTTCTACTTTTTCCTCTATTTTTTCTTCAATCACTATCTCCTAGTGTATTAACATGTTTATTTTTATGTTTTTTCTTGGCATGTAATTCTTCAAGACTGCAACAGATGCCGAGCACCTCCTGAGGACAATCAAATAATTCCCTCTTGAAGGGAATAGGAAGTCTACATCCTGCAAACTTCCTATGAACTTTATTCCTAATAAAGATAAACATGCAGAAGGCAGTCAGCATGGGGTTGGATTGAGCCACTGCTTATGTGCTTTGAATTTCTTGCCCCATGATTTTGATGAAGCAACTTGTACTTGCTTGATAACATACTCCAAAGGAAATCTACTAACAGCTCTAATATTTGCTTTGGATAGGAAGGTCTTTGTTCATATTAAGCTCAAAGAACACAGACCTGAGGGTTGCAGTGTCAGAAAACAAAGAGCGGAATGCATCTTCTCAGCTTCCTCCTGTCAGACACAGACTTCTGAAATATTTATGGGCTTCATTGTTCTGTCAAGTATGAGGCATTCTCGCTAACATTTGGACATAATTTAGGGCATATTTCATAAGTGCAACTGTTAAATATTTATAACTTACACTCATTACTTAAAAAGCACTTCACATATACATACTTCTTTAATTATTGATAAAGAAAGTTTGGACAGGCCTTGTTTTTATTGCCCTGCACTTCTGGAAATTAACTTTTCATGTATTTCTGTATTAATGTCCTAAAGGTCCTTTTTTAATACATGAACATTGAAATTCCTCTGTTCTTTAAAACTATCATATGCAAGACTACTGTTATAGAATACGTGACTAGATAAAACCTGATTTTAATGGAAGATGTTCCTGCTCATTGCAGTGGAGTTGAACTTAATGACCTTTAAAGACCCCTTTCATCTGAACTATTCTATGATTCTAAGAAATTTAAGGATCTGAGAGGATCTCCATATTTATACCTTTGCTGCCAGAATAGGCATCTATGCTATTTTCTCTTTTCAGTCATCTGTTGGAAACTTACACAGATTGAGGTATTGCTTCAAATCTCTAATATTAGCAAAAAAAAATTATACTTACTGAATTCATCATTTAGTCATTGTTGAAAATATGTAAAAAAACCTTTAAACTAATATCTCTGTTTAGTTAAATTTAATTTGAAAATTATAATTTAATATGTTATCTCCATGTTAGGCTTTCAGGTAGAAAAAACAATGGAAAAGTTGTTTCAACTTCAGGTAGGAAGCATAATTATAGAATGGTATCAAACATTTATTTTAAGCAAGCTAATGCAAGGAGTCATCTGAATTGTTAGGTGAAAAAAACCCTTAGATTTCTCATCTTAAATTGTCTGACTTCAGAGAGAAACGTCTATGTCAGGCAATATTATTGTTTTCCAAAGTACAAAAGCAGAATATATCCTGGTGTGAACAGCTGTTTATTTTTTTTTTCTTCTCTTTTGCACCTTTTTCATAATCCCTTCTACTTTTCTGATGTAAGATACTTCCCAGTGTTTTTTACAATTAGAGACATTATTATTACAGCATATATTTTGCAAGGATGAATATCTTTAATTACATTAGCATTATACTGACAAGTCAGGAAATAGAAGCTACTGATTAAAGCACTGGCATACAAAAATCTAACAGAAGGTAACAGAAGCATTACAATTTTTTTAAATGGAGATTAAATTAAAAAAAATAGAGGGGTGAACATTCAGAAGTTGCTTATCTGAACGCTTGAAATAAAAAAAAAATAAAGCCCTGACTTTGCACTACTTCCTGGTAACATCAGATTTTTAGTAACTTTTTTATCTGAGCTGTTATCTGCTCTAAACAGGCATAGATGTACAGAGATACACAGGATAACCCATAAATAAGGTAGTTTAGGTATCAAAAGCATCTTACACAGGATAACCCATAAATAAGGTAGTTTAGGTATCAAAAGCATCTTACCTGCAGCAGCAGCAACAATAATTTTGACTAATTTGCCATACTTTTCAGTGCATTATCAAACTAGATTGATCTAAATATACAAGATTTTTTTTTTTGCATCTAATGTTCATCTGTTTACCCTGCCTTGTAGCATAGATACAACAATATAAACATAAATTCTTAACAACTCAAGCTGTGGTCTGAATTTTCACTTGTGTTTTGTGAGGGTTCAATAAACTCACAAGTATGTTATAACCAATAAATACCAAAATGTAAACTAGTAGCAAATATCAACATCAAGACCTCTCAACCTTGTATCCTTGTACCTCTCAACTCTAAGGTATCCTTCTAAAATTCTTGCTTGTCTTAGAGGCTTCAAAATGGAACAAACTAATGTTGTTTAGACTTACATGCTGTATATCTAAAGAGTTACTCCACTGTGAAGTAATGTAGGCTTCTAAAAGGAAAAATATCTTGAAGAACAATCTGCAGTAGTCCAGGTGAAGGTAGTGGTACAATTCCTGGTGCTTTAGTGAGTTTGTCTGCCATTGCCTCAGGTGGCTGCATAGTGCTGCATATGTTTGACAGACCACATAAATAAGTGTGCAGAAGATAACTGGGGAACAGAATTCTTTTTCAGTAAAAAAAGTGTCAAAATTCCTGGACAGGGAAAAAAAAAAAAAAAAAAAAAAAAAAAAAAAAGCATTTTCCTCATCATGTTAGAAATAACAATTCCTCAAAAATTCCAGCTCTGCATTTCTTTGGAATCACAGAATTCTCTCTGGTTTTATGAACACACAATAATTTTGATTAGCGCTTCTGAGCAGTGATCTTTTGAAAGGTGGACATTCAGAGCTACAAAATGAACTGATTTTCAGGCTTAGTCAGGAAACCAGGTCAAGTAAGGAAAATTTGGGCCATTCAGCCTTTCTGTTTTCTCTCATACATTTCCCTGTCATTCAATTTCATTCCTGACTGTTTGCCTTGTCACTATGACTTGCCTATTTCCATAGCTGATTGTATTCGAAAAAGGTGGTTTTAATTGAAAATATCTACAGCTTTTATACCACACTGGAGTTATGTTCTATATGGCAAAATCATTCTTATTGAAAATACCTTGCCAGTTCTAGCAGTTAATACAAAGTACAGGCAACCACACTGAAACTATGTTGTGACTGGAAGGTTCTGCAACATCTTTTACCTGGCATCTCACTGGGTTCCACTCTTTGCCAGGACTACAGAGAAAAGAAAGGACTAAAGGTTATAACACTTACACCATTTTCATGGGGCAGCAGGGAAGAAAACAGCACAATGTTTGCAAATGGCTCTCGCTCTTTTCTTTATCAGGTTTTTTCAACAATTATTGTAATCTGAAATAGTAAAAAAATTAATTTGGAATATTTTCTTCCTTTGATATTTCATTCATCATATATATATATATATATTCCTAAGAATACCATTAACTTGTTTTCTTTTAAATTAACTATGAATCAATAATTTCAAGCTGATTTTCCCCTTTTTTACAAGCCAAATGCCTGTTTACAACTCGGGGATTCACTATATAAATTATGGTGTCATAAGGTCAGAAATAGCATATCCTATCAGTAACTTTGTTGAAGGCTACTGAGAAGGAGACTGAAATAAAGGAAAAAATAAAATGCAAGGAAAATCCATACTAGGTGCAACTATATTTTGGCTGTACCTCAGTCAATTACAAAGACAAACTCAAATGTCCTAACCTGTTTGCTGTTTCATTATTAAAATTAGGTACTTACCTAACTGTATTTTTATGAGTAGATTTTAAAAAGCACTGCTGGGTTTTCAATCCTGTTTATTGAATGAGATTTTTAGGTACATTTTTTCTTGATTTCAACATCATTCCATTTATTGCTGCACACAGAAAGTTCAGTTGCAGTCATTGGTCCAAACTCTACCAGTAAACTTTGGTTTTAAAGATTGATGTTGATAGAAACTATGTTATACTGCTCTCACCAGAGAACATACATACAAAGCTGCTGACTGCAATGAACACTAGTAGTAGATGGTCTACACTGAGTAGCAGTTAAATCAATTACCATTTGATTTTGTGAGGAAAAAAGAATAAAAAGAAAAGGATAATAGACTCACATTACCAGCACTCAACAGGACAGTTCGACTGACCTTTAATTGCAACTCAAAAAACTGTCAATATTTCATATTCTACATGAATCTGAAGACAGGTGTCTAAAAGGCTAAAAACAGTAACTGTGTGAAGTCTGAAAATGTAATTCGGTTTTAGGCACATAACTGGACTTCAGTCCTCCTATTAATATGTAGCACTAAAAATAAGCAACGGAAATAAAAGCAAAGAAATTAAAAATTACACAAATTCACTTGTTTCTGTTCAGCATTCTGCAGGATATAAGCACTTGCTTTTAACCATTATAAACTCTCATTGAAGAATAGATGAGTGTACTTCTGTTATCCACCAATACCCTAAGACATAGCATAGTAGGCATAGCATTAAAACCACAGAAAAAAATTTTTATCTGACTTGAAGTTAAACAAACAAAAAAAAAACTAAAACAAAACAAGACAAAAAAGCAAACAAACAAACAAAAAAAACATGCATAGACTAAGAAATTGCCTAGGTACTTAACCCTGACAGCCAACACATATTGGCTCAAATCTTCAGGTGTTACCTTCTCATTTCTTACCTCTGTGTCAGAGCACTTGTGTGCAAATATTAAACAGTTATGAATTTATCCTTTAATTGCATCTTAGGCAGGTTAATCTACTGTGATTTTAAACCTTGTGTTCCATACACAACATGGATGTGAGAATGCTGCCTTCTGAGTATGTGTTGAGGTTTTATTTTCCCACTGGTCAGCATCAATCTGAATGCTTCCTCCATCAATTGATATTTTGATATTTATATGATATTCATATTCATATGATTCCAAAACAGAAATTTATCTACCTGTCTGCTTTTTGTCATTGACCTGCCCAATCTCTTCATGACTTCTGTGCACAACAAATAGTGTGGATGATGAGCAGCAGTTTCTGATTTGCACCAAGGTTTTCAGACCTTTAAAACACTTCTCATAAAATTCATCTCAGTGAGATACCTAGTCTATAATAATAGCTTGAACCTTTCAGAGATAATGCATCATCAATTTTGATGCTGCTTCTTAAATGCTATCTTGTATTTATGCTCTCACAGAAACCTCTCCTACAAGCAATGCTATCAGTCCAAAAGGTATTTGTTCTGGCTGTGAATAGCAAGCCCTTCTCAAATTCTTCAGAGCCCATATTGCCCTTGCTCCTTTCTTCCATGACTTCTGATCTAGAAAAGAAAGCTCAGACTATTGTGTTTTAGATCTGAGTCTAATTATTTGCAGTGGTTGCAGTTCTTCCTCCCTCTTTTGGGTTCTGCTGGGTTTTCCAATTGATCTTTGGATAATGAATGCCATTCTCAATCCAGAATGGAGGCATATGGTCTTGTTAATGCTTTCAAAAACTGCAGTTGCATTTGTTGCTTAGGAAATGAAAATCATGATCATACTAAAAAAGCTCCTGTCTTCCCACTAAAGAGCTCTCATTTCCATGAACTTTACAATATATGAATAAAACATATTCAATTCAAAGCAAGAATTATAATTAACATTGAACTGAATAAATTTTCAAAGTACTCTGGAAAGAACTTATACTAATTTTAAAAGTGTATAAATTTGATAACATGCTTTTAATGTTTCAACTGTATAAAAGCAGCATTCTCTGAAGGAAAACATCTCTAAAAGGATGTGCCACCACTTGAAAAAGAAAAGAAAAAACCCCACATTTGAATACTTTGTAGAAATTTCTCACATGTAAAAGCTCAAAATTTGAATGCAAGGTTAAAAACTATTCTTCAATAACTTCTAACAATTTAGAAGCCATTTAAAAATTCTTATTCTTGATAAAGTGGGCTAAAAGGAATAAATAGACAAAAGTGGCTAGAAGTACCACAATCAAATGTGGATGTTAAAAGAAAGAGATTAGTTACTAATTTTGCTAATTCCTTTATTTATGGTACTGTACAAACATCACATACGAAAAAGGTAATTTTCATTGAAGACAGATGACAGGCAGAAATTATAGGCCAATACACATTTTATAGACTTTGAAAAGGCAGTTCATAAATGTGATAACTTTTTAAACTCTAAGTATGTTTCAACAACATACTGATACAGACATAACATTTCAATGCAACAATAACATATTATATTTTAAATGCTATTATGTAGCTACTCAGATTTGTGCCAAATGAGTTCAGATAGTTGGTTTGAAGCAGTAGCAGAGCAGGTAACATCTATTTTGAACCAAATATGAACAAGTGCCATTGATGGCAAAATACACAAACCACTGGTATATTTGATACTTTTTTGTTACTCACATATCATAGCCTGTTAAAACTTCACTCTTTCAGCAACAGAGGTTTCCACAATTATCACTTTTTAATAAAGGAATAAACAAAACTCAGGCTCATCATAGTAGAAATAATTGCTACAAGCTAAAATTTCTGGGCATTGCATTAGCATTCAAAAAAGGCCTTCTCATGAGATCTAAACATAGCATTCAAAACATGGTACCTTCCAATAGCTTGCAGGTGCAGGGACCATCTGCACAGAAAAATTCACTGGCTGTGGGCCATTACAATGTTACCATACAGTATCTGTCACTAAATTACAATGTCATGTTGGTAATGTATTTTCCCTACATTTTTGAACTTTAATTGTCTGTTTGATTTCATATGGTAATATTTTACAAGGAAACACAATCATGAGAGCATGTGCTGTAGATGCATAAGTAATTTAAACAGTCAAGCTGGATTATTTTTTATTTTCAGTATTTAAATTTGATTTGTTTGCAACTTTACAGATAAAACCCAGGATGCATAAAGCTCTAAGGGTTAGACTATAATGTATTCAGTGTTCATTCATTCCAAGAATAATTGTCATAAGCAGACAAACAAACAGTAGCTCAAATAAACAAATACACAATAAAAAGCACACTGTTCTGACTTCCAAAGTTGCCTGGTATGCAGAACAGGTTGTTGGGGTTTTTTTGTGTGTGTGTGTCTAAAAAGCCCAAAATACAAAATAACTCATATTGCTACAAGAAACACTTCAATAGTACAAATTCAACTTTCAAGTAACTGTTCAGAAGATGACACCGGATAAATGCAATCATTGAGCTCAGCACTGACTCATTATTTCAACTTATCATGTGTAAATCATAATAGGTATGCGCATCTTGTTCAATAAATAGCACCAAATAGACAAGCCTTCTTCATTTTCTACAATACAGATGCCTTTCTCTGAAACAGTGAAAATCAGCTTCACTCATGAGTCATCCGTGAGGAGTTTGTTACGTAGTTACAATCCAGGCATTTCAATATCTATCAGTGCTTATGACTTCAATTTCCTCTCTTCTCAAAAATCAGTATTTATCTCAGTTTCAAAGCAATAGATAGACACTGGTTAAAGTTTTGATTGTGTGCCAATACATATATGCAGACACATATGCAGCTTTGTAGACATCCTTTACTATACAAGTGTAAATTTTGGCATTAGGTTGCCATTTTAATACTCTACCTTTAAGTCCAGTTGAACTCATCACTAGGAGAAACTATACATAAAGAAACAAACAACAAAAAGGCCCCACAAACACACAATAAAAAAATAAAATAAAAAAAAAAGAAACTCTAAAAGATAATGGAAAGACTAAATATTTCTTTTTCACTAGGTAGCACACTGGTATGGACCGCAAAATTCTATGTCCTACTCATAGTCTGGCAGGAGTTCAACTTGTGTTCATGAATACTCATCACAGCTGGTGTATGTGGCATCAGTAATTACAAGGTCACAGTCATAACACTATAATCAACATTCTTCCAATGTTGATTTTTCCAGAACAGGGTGATATTTTCAAAGTTTTTAATCTTTATGAAATTAAAAATTTATCTAGAATTATTATGATGCAAATGTCTCCAGCAAAAAAGCATAAAAGTTTGTGCTTTTCTCTTTCAGGATTAAAAAAAAAAAGTATTTCATTCAGTTTCTGTATGAGAGCAGGAATCCTTTCTAACTTTAGCTAATGATTTTTTCTCCCACTCCTGTCTTTCCTCATCTTGAAGATTTTATATGCTTAAGATTTTGGAAAATAATGTTAAAAAAAAAAAAAAAGAACAGGAAAAAAAAAAAAAACAACTAACCAAACAAAATCCAGCTGAAAACTAAAATCCTGAAAATATGTTCTCATTGTTTTCAGTTTTTGAGAATTGATTAAATCAACTGATTAAATTATTGGTTATTAATAATAATAATCAATATTATGGTATTACAGAAGTAATTTATCTTCTCTTTCTAAGATGTGTGGTTTCATGGGGAGATAAGGTACAGATTCTGAAAGGTGCCCAGATGCATGTTGCCATAGAACATACAGGATATAGACAACAAAAGCAATAAACACTTTAAAGTCCCAGGATAACTCACTGTTCTTTCACTATGACTTGAGGTCTGTTTTTCAGCTAACTGAAAATGCTAAGAAAAGAATTCTTGTATGTGTTCCTAGAAACAAATTCAGTAAAATACATAAATGCTCAAAAAAAACTATTACAATAAGATTCCTTGAATTCCTGCAGAGAGGCATACGGTATTTTCTCATTATCTTTTTTTTTTTCCAAGCAAACTAGCTTCCTAGTCCTGTCCTTATTCTTCTAAGGGAAATAAACTGATCCATCTTTGTATTTTATGAATGTTATTGTGCTGACCTACATTGGGTAGAGAGTAACACATGCACTTTATAATGTCATTATTTTCACATCTGAAAAAATTCCCATCTGCTGTAAGTCTATTACAGATAGAGTCAATAGAAACTGTTTAATTCTTTTGGGATACATACTTCATCTCAAGAAAGACAAATATCTTATTTTTGTCCTTCATTCAACAGGTCAGTTGTGCAACAATTTCTGTAGGACCAAGTGGAAAACTGTAAAAGCAATGACTGAGAAGTTTGGGAAGTCTATGCACCTTTAGCTATGTTAGATACAAGAGGGCTCAGTTTTGGTTTTTTTTTGTTTAATTGATTTAATGACAGTGAAATTGTGACAGAAATTTTGTGACTATCCAAGAGAAAATCTTTATCTTTACTGTTTCATTTTTTTCCATATACTTTCTCTAAGCATAGAATACTGGGTCTGTTGAAGATTTTATTTTGGCTTAAATGGATCTTGACTTTGACACAACATTGGAGTTACTGTTTTAATGTATATATGGAGCATATAAACACATAGTAAATGATGCTTCGCATTATTTCATTACACATGAAATACAGATTTAAACTTAAGTATTGATGAGAGCTACCTCTAGGTCAATATATTTCAATCAATTATACACTTAGTTACACTTGTTCGTATGATTCTCTTTATTTTTCAAAAAATATTATCAGTTTTAATCTGTTTATCTCAAAGGCTCCTCTAAGAACCTCATATCATACTATAAAAGTTACACAATATATTGAAGTTTAGAAAAGCAAACAATTATCTTTAATTAATAATATTTAAAAATATTAAGATTAATACTTTAATTGATAGAAGAATATATATGTGGGAAATGGACTTGTTGAGAGTTCTCAGGGCTTGACAGAAGGCTTACACGGTATGCATCTCTATGCAAACCTTGATACAAGGTGTTTTTAAAACACCTCTCAGTTATCTCATATTTAAATTAAAAAAAAAAAAAAAGTACTGTCTGACAAATACGTAATAGAGGGGAAAGAGAAAAAATATTTTAAGGCAAGGGATGCATCTCAGGGATCTCCATCAGAAAATACATACTGTCTGAATCATGCAAACATATTGACCAATATATTGGTAAAATAAAGTAGCTCCTTGTAGTGGATGGCTTTGGAAGTAAAGAACTTCCATACCAAGTTTTAGTACTGTTCTTTATTAGTTTCTTGTGTTATATTTATTATGCTTTAAAAGAAATAGAGAGGATGTCTCAAATTCTAACACGACCCACAGCTAAAGCCAGAATGTATCCTAATTCATAATTATATACAAAATCAAAGTAGTTTTAGTGTGGTATAAATAGCTGTAGCTTAGTACATATTCATTATTTTAGAAAAATAATTGTTAATAAATCAAATTAATGGAACATACCTTCACTTTTTTTCATATTCACTTTAAATTTTCTTCTGAGAAGGATGATATACAAATGGAATTGTATTTTGAAAGTGAGAAAAATACATGTAGATCCCAGGTCCAAGAAGAAAGTAATTAATCTTTTCTTTAATGTACATGTTGAGATATAATTTTTTTATTCTTTTGTAGCAATAAACACTCTGACCTGCAAAAAAGGAGAGCTCTGCCTCACAACTCACACTTTTATTTGAGCTATATTCAGGACAATTAATGAGCATTAATTTATTGTTGTATTTATAATAAAAAGAGCTTAATTTTTGGAAGAAAAGATATTACAATACTATACAATCTTTATTATATCTTAATGTTTTTAAATATTGTGAAGAAAAGGGAAATGGAGTAGTCCTTCCCCTGCTAACCTTTTGCTTTTGAAATAAACTAAGCTAAGATATAATAACTACTATATAATAATATCTGCATGCCATAATTAGGCAATACATTCGACTCTCAGCTACATCCTATTACAACCACCTATCACAGAAACGGAACAAATTTATTCTACAAAAGTGGTTTTTTTTAGCTGTGGCAGAAACCTTAATTGAGCAAGAAATATTTATCTCTTCTGGGATTTAAAGAATGAGAAGCATACTAAGTTTCTGATTTTTCTGATTGGATACTGCTCTTATAAGTTGCTCTTTTGGGTAACAATTATTTCCTCAAATATACATGCTACATTTTTAAGCCAAATCTCTGAATAAACAGTATTAACAAATGTTTTTGATATAATTGCAAATTATTTCAGGGACAGGATTCTATTAATGCAATAACTGACGAATTGTAATACCTGTAATTCTACAGCAATTCTTCAAGTCAAAACAAGTTTTATGAGTCTATAAAATCCCAATAGTCAAAAAATTAAATGTATATTCAAATAAAAAGAAACTTTATAGCTTTCTGGACTGAAGAAACTTACATTACCTCTAACCTCTCTGAAATATTCCCTAAGAATATAGTATCAGTATAAATATATCCTGAGTAAAAATACAAAAACAGTTTAGAAAAATCCAGCAAGCATCAAAGGAGTATCATGTAATTTAGTTTTATTTGACTCAGAACAAAATTATTTTCTTTTCATTTTCAGACTACTTTTTTGTCTCATTTTTTTAGATAGGAAGACTATTTCACTTCTCCCTGAAATGCTACATTTTACTGATTTGCAAGGAAGGGATTGAGTTTGTCACATTGCTTGATCTCTATCCAAGTACTTTGATGTTGGCTTTCAGAAAAAAAAGGATTTGGGAAAATATTCTGGAGTCAATACATTACTATTCTATTTCCATAGATTCATGGAATCACAGAATGAAAGAGAATGGGGGGAGCTGGTGGATTAGGATTGCCTAATCCTAATCCCTCTTCTCATGGTGGGGGGAACTGGAGTAGGTGGCTCAGGGCTGTATCCACTCAGTTTTGAATTCCTCAAGAATGGAGACAGAACAACCTCTCCAGGTGATCTTTTCAAGCATTTGGCAGCCCTAACAGCAAAAAAAAAAAAAAAAAAAAAATTTTTGAAGCTTAAACAAAATTTTCTGCACTTGAATTTGTTTCTATTGCCCTCTTCTTTATGCTGAGAAGGGTCCAGCTCCATCTTCTTTACATCTTCCCTTGGTTACCTGTATGTGTTTATTCACATATCATGCCAAGGATATCTCAGACATAATATTGACGTTATCTGCCTCCAAGGTACCTCTTGATGAGTAAGATGTATGACTAAAGTCACTCAAGCTCCATCTAAAAGTAAAGAAATATTACAAAAGTAAGGTAAGAATGGGGAGAAGTCAGGGAAGATTCCATTATAATTTCTGGCATCAGCTGATGGCCTGAACCTGTCTTCTCTCCCTTCTCTCCCATAAGGTCACCTTTTGGGTAAGAGCCATATTCCATGGGTTAATGATTACCTTGAGCTAACAGTTGCTAGTGATTAGAGATTGTTAGTATATTACTTTGAATATGTTTTTGCAGTAAGTTACTATCACCTCGAACCATAAACTGTCACAATTTTATTAATGAAGAGTATTATTCCATAAACTGTTAGTGCTAGTACTTCAAGGGTGCTAGCAGTGAAGGATAGAGGGTGACGTGCTCAAATAAGTGTGTGGAGACCCGTGGGGAGGTATCTCTGTTTGTATGTGTCCCTTAAAAAGTCAGTCAAACTGCCCTTCAATCCTGCAGATTGCTCAGTACAGCCCCCTTAACGGGATGCTGGCAGACTGGATGGGCACAAGGATCTCAGCTTTCCTGGGACATCAACAGAGTTATTAAACACAAAGGGTCTGCCCTATTCACATGACACCAGCACAAAGACGTATTTGACTGAAGACACATACAGGCATAAATACAACATGCTTTCATTCATTTTCCTTTCCAGAAAACAGGTGAATCTGTTAAGAATTTCATTTTTACGGTTCCATAATTTAAAAACATCCAAAGTGGCTTGCTTTTTAACTTAAGTGCAAACTTCCCCTGGGATAGAAATTAAAATGCCAAGCCAAATTTCATCAAACAAAGTGGTTGCAAATGCTGGCAGGTGCTTAGTTATAGTGTCTGTGGGTTTTGTTGGGTTTCTTTTACTTGGTTGTTTGTTTTTGTTTGTTTCATGGTATTTTGTTTTGTGTGGAGGGTTTTAATACTACAGGAACATAACAGGAACTTTACAATAAACATAATTATAATTTTCATTTGCACTGAAAAACAAGCAAAAAAAAAGACATAGGAAGACAATACATTTTTCTAAGCATTTGGATGAAAAACAGTATTAGCTTAGATAAGAAATGGTAATAAATATGTAAATTATGTATTCAGAAGTCAACAGATGTTTTAGTTTCAATGTTTAAAATATTTTTAAGAACATGCAACATCAGAAATATAATTTATGGCTCTTGTTCCTATCTTATTTACCCTCTGTCAGTATTTCTAATATCTTTATTAGCCCCACTCAAAAGTTCTCTGAACATTTTTTTGTTTGTTTTTTTTAAAAAGGTACAGATTTTGCTTCTTAGCCTTTTGTTTAATCATAAAACGTTTTCAGGTGAAGCTTTCCAGATCAAGACATCTTTCTGCACCCAAAAGCATTCATTACACTGAAATATATTCAAATAAAAGTATAAACCCTATCTTGGAGATCCTTGCAAAATTTCATAAATATCAATAAGATCAATGGAATGTCAGTAAAAGCTGTACTTTAAAACAGTACATGGATTCCCATGATTGTTTACATTTAATAGTAAATATTAGTTCCAAGTTTTAAATTATCTGTATGTTATAGTATTTGTATTGCAGAAAATAGGCATTGGTCTTACCACTTCATACCTAGATTAATGAGAATTCACTGTGTAAAAGGTGAATATGTTCAGAATTTTTTCAAATGTAAAAATAATTAGGGTTAAATAATAAAAAATTCTTTCTGGATTCCAGTGTTTAGTCCTTTCATAATAGGGCATTGACTACTAAATGTATCTACATTTTGCAGTCCAGAAGAAACAAAGTTCCTTCTGTATCTGGTGAGACAGTTCTTGTGAAGTGCCTTCTGACTCTTCTTGCAAATGAGCAGTTTATGTCTGCATGTTATAATCACTGCATTACATGGGCTAAAGGACTCTCCCTTCTTTTCTCTCCATCTTGCTGCTGCCATGAAACAATGCAGTCATTTGCCATTAGCCTGAATGGAGACATGAGGCTGCTGTAAATGACTAATCAGCATCCAACAGCAATCAGAATGAGCTATGCTGGCATACATAAATGCTGACAAAGCAGCACTCAAGTTTAGAAAGTTAAATTATCATTTATGTTGCAATAACAATACAAATTAAAAAAAATTAACAAATATTGCTCATAGAGAATCCACTTTCAACACAAAGTATGATTTTCTGTGTCCTAAGACAGGTAAGATCAACTGTTTTCAAAAGGTATAAACTCTGGTTGTTAAAGGATTCCCACAGACTAGTTTTTAATCACACAGATTTGTTAATAATACCAAACTTTGGGATAGCTTGTGAAGAGAGATTATTCCTACCTTGATAATAAAACAATAAAAATTACATGAAAAATGTATTGCATTCTATTACAAGGAAAATTAATTGGGGAGAAACAGCAAAAATGTCATATAAAAAACTTTGGAACAAAAATAGTTAACAACTACTTTGGTAGCAAGCTGGAAAATTTAGTTCCTGTTTCTAATTTATTTACTTCTTGGCTTTTTGCACTCCCTATTCGGGCTCATTCCTTACCAGTAGCACTTTCTCTTGTCGTAGGAATATTCATGAATTCCCTTCTGATTTTATCATTGCTGAAACTTACAATTATCCTTATTTTGGCTTAGTGTGTTGTTTTATTTTCTAAGAATGTACAGTGGGGGCAGAATTATTATGTTTATTAGCTATTTGTTAAGCTTTGAAGATCATATCAAAATAATAGAAAATCTTAATATGTATTTTTTATCATTATGTATTCAGCCATTGTCTAAGAAGGGAGATCCAGGCTCAAAAACTTCCAGATGATACAGAGTGTATGTTATAGTATTTCTTTAGTTCTTATTCTGCATTTATAATGGATTTTAGGCAGGTCATAGTCATGACACAGGAACTTAATTTTATCCATCATAATAAGCCAATGTATAGCATGTAAAACCTTCACAGCATCAGGCTTCCTCACAGCCTTTCTTCCACAACATGAAAGGGGTAAAACCAATGCTAATAATTCTTTCAGAAGATAAGCTTTTTGAATGAATGGCAAAACTATGAAAACTGGAATTTCATGGTTTTCAGAGTATTATAGAGTTTTAAACGAATTTCTGTAAATCACTTTAAAAAAGTATAAAAGATTTTTCACACTTTTTTCCCATCAAAAGGAAACCCACTGTGAAGTTTGATTGTAGCTGTTGATATAGCTTGTCTTGATAATGTGAAAGCATATTCCTCAAACAGATATACTTGTCAAATATTTTGAAAATTATTGCTATGGTTTTTAATTTTAAATAATTTTCTAATTTTAAATAATTAACTGTGTATAAAAAAATATTTGCAATTAAAAATAATAGGTAATTCTATTTCAGTTAGAGTGATTGTAGATGGGTTTTAGTTCTTTTACCACAGCGCTGTGTGCTTGAACTTGATGGCAACAATTTTTCTTTTTTGGCTTCCATTTAATATACTGCAGGGAAAACGTGTGTCAGATACTATCTATTTAGGCTCTGTCTTTTCAGTCATATACTATACTTCTTTGAGTGACAAGATAGATGTAAGTCACAAAAAAATAGTGGAAGTTGTATTTGATTTCTAAGAAAAAGGTAACACCTGATGGCAAAAAAGGTTTAGAGATTATATGCCCATAATAAAGTGGCAAATGGAGAGAAAGGAGAACTCCAAGGATTTGTTACAATGTAATCAGTCCAAATAAACCTATTTGGTGCTATTAATATGCCATGAAGTATCTAACCTCTGCCATTCATCCAAAAGCCTTTTAATAAATCCTGTCACACCTGAAGAAGCTTTTCAGTTGTTTTAGATATTGCAGAGACTCAAACACAAAGAGGTGCCATGTTAATAAATTATTAGATTGAGCCCTGAAAGAGTGCTAAGAGAAAGACAACAGATTACTTATGTGGAAAATGGATAGGAAAACATTGTAAGAATTAAGAGAGCTATGGTCCCAAACTTTAATTAATAACTTATGTCAAACCTGAAAAGCAAGAGCTGTCCAGCAAAGACCAAATGTAAAATTCACTTATATGTACACTTATTTATTTATTTCTTCTTGTTTATCTTAAAGTTTTCTATATTCCTAATGAAAGTTATATCCATACATAGACTAAGAGAACATCATATTTGGATTTTAAACATCTTTGAGAATCTTTGAGGCACTTCCTAAATGAAAAAAAAAAGCAAATAACTAAATGAAAAAAAAAGCAAATATATTTGAGGATTTTTTTTGTTTCATTTTGAAGTACCTGACTCTGCACATGCTTAGCACTTGTCTAGAATTAACATGCACTGTTTCAAAATTCTCACAATTTCTCTGATGTTTTAGCAACTGTTGCTTGACCTGTTATAGTTGAAGCCCTGAGGATCTCTTTTAGTAAAAGTCTGAAACACCAAGGTGATTTCTACATATCAAACTGCAGCCTCTGAAAAAGTTAAAGATGGAGTAATATGTGGAACCATTTCAAATTTATTTGGGACCGAATTAAACAGAAGAATTTTGTCTTAAGAAAACATGGAAATAACTCTAGGAAAAATTCAGATTATGAGATTACTTATCTTCCTTTCAGTCTACATAACCATGATTCTGTGTAATCTGTACAGAGAAAGCTGGATGCCACTGATTTGACAAAACAGGGAAGGAACTTCAAAGAAAGCTCAAAAAATTTATATAAAGGTACAAATGAGTCTGATTCAGAAATAAACATAAAAGGGGAGGTTGCAAAACCATTTCCCTGAAAAGTTCTAAGAGTAGACTCAACATTCCATTATGGAAACTCCTTATATTAGGAAATAAATTTTCTTTATAAAAGTGGATATTGTTTTAAGGTATTGTTAAATGTAGAAAAAATACTCATGACATTTTCTACAGGATCAGACACTTGGATTTCATATCTATGGAGTTTTTTCAATTACTCTGCAAAGTGAGATAATCTGATATTTTATGGTCTGTACAGTTAGTTCCAATGACAGACATAGAGGACCAGCTCAGAAACACTGTTTTTCTAACCTAATTTTTTCAAAGTAAAAGCAGAAAATGCTACAAAAATTGGAAGCATTCTGTAAAGTCTTGGCAAGGATAACAATTTCATTTTTTTTTAAATGTGCTGTGGAGAAACTACAATGCACAAAGAAGTTTAAAATAGAAGGATCTCATGATAAAGAGTTTTAAATGATGATAACAAAGGACCTGAATTATGTCCTTTGAAATGCACAGTACTGTAATTTTATCCTTTTATTGATTTTCTTCTCCTCTTCCCACCTTTCAAAACAGGAGTGGATGTGAGCCTACCTCAGCAAAACACTGAAATGAAATAGGAAGAAAGACTCAAAACTTGGCACAAGTGTGGAACTGTGAAATTCTAAAGTCTGAGTGATACCAGCCATAAGTAAGCTATCTTACAGTAAAATGATACTGGATGCTATAGATACAGCAGGAACCAGATCAGGGGTGTCCCAGATCTTTGCTTTTTCATGACCCTTTTTACTGAGTTTTGTTTTATCATGTTCAGCCATAAGACTCCTGTGCCAAAAGACAGCCCCAGACTTTGCATTCACAAACTCAGACTTTGCACAACCCAAACAGAAAAGGAAGGTGTTTTTTTCTCATAGATATTCTTGTTTTCATTTGTGAAGGCTAATGTGTAATCAGGTCCTAGATTTCAGGAGAAATTAGCATATTCTAAGAAAAAACAATTGTTCATGGAGAAAAATGGTCGTTTGACTTTAGGAATTTTAGTGTCAAAAGTACATTTTGAAACTTTCCTCATTAATGAAAATAATGATGACACTTGAATCACACCTGTCACTACAGTAAAATAGGTTGCATAAAATCTATTTCTAACATGTTGTCATCAATGAATGCACTGCATTGGTTAACTGTGTGTTCCTTCTTTGCCCCTGAAAAAAAATCCTCTTCTGTCCACCTAACTTGTAGAGCTGTCAAACAAGCTGTTCAACTATATTTAATAAAGCAACCATTTGCTTAAACATACTAAAATGAAGAAAATTTCTGTGAAGAAAATGCTGAAACTATCTAACTGGTCTACCTTAAAATGGAAGAACAACCCAAATATCTCTGATACCCTGACACTACAAATAGATAATTTAGAATTTAAGGAAATTTCAAACTTCAAGAGAGTTGAGAAAATAATTTTGTCAGTTCATGGGTGCCGTGGGTAACCCAAAGTGTTTTTTGTTCCATATCTACCTCTACCACTACAAAAATTTGTTACTTCCTTTTTAAGACCCTGAACCATGGCCAGAACCAGAATCTGAGGATGAGGGGCATTGCTAGAATCCCTTTTAAAGATCAAAGAGTTCTCTCTATCTTGGCAGTTTTTGAAAGGCCAAGGTTCTGCTTGTATTTCTTTTCTCCTAATTGGTGGAAAGGGATTGCATAAAACAGAGGGAGAGAACTCATTTTAGAGTGTTGCCCTTTAATCTATTTTCTATAGATTATATTATATTGTCTTATACCAAGACAATGGGAAACTGCAGACTGGGGCTAGTATTTTTCACTGCAAGGTAGAAGTCACAGTTTCACAGTCATCTGTCTCTTCCAGCACACGACTTTGGAAGCATGCTTATTTTTAATTCAGCTCAACCTATACAAAGAATGGAACATTACATACATGTTGAAGTGGGGGGAAAGTGGGGTTTTATTAAGGTTTCTGCTTTTTAAAATAACATGAATTCATTTTTAAATAAAAAATACTCTTACTCTATCTGCTCCTTTACCAAGAAAAAAATTTCAAATTCATATTTGCCCCCCTATAGTGTTTGATTTTCCTGAGTCTTAAAAAGAATTTCCCAACCAAATCAAGTGGAATAGCAACAAAACGAACTAAAATTGTAAACAGCCTGCACATTACTTAAGTCGCCATAGTTATGATGGATGATACAATGATGACAGATGAGTCCTCACTCTTATTCTAAATTCTATCAACCACATAAATTAGTAATGCCATTAATATGATTACTAGCTGCTCACTCACCTTCTGCAGCAGCTGTTGCTTTTTTCCTGGCTTTGGTCCAGGTATTATTACTCCATCTAACAGCATTAGAAGTCAGTATAGAATTTTCTTGTAGCAGGTAAAAATCTACAGTTTATTGGAGAAGAGAAATATATTAAAGAATCATTGATTACATTTTAGCATCTGATTTGCTCTTTAATTGGAAAATATGTTAGGTTCATTCTAATAGTATTTAAAGCATTGGTTAATTATTTTAAAATTTTGGCTGGTTGACTGTTGGGTTTTGGAGTTTTTTATTTCTTTTTGGGAGGTGTGGGGGAGAGTCCTTTGTCTTGGTTTAGTTTAGCCTAGATCAGTTTTTCTGGTATTTCCCATACAGTGTGCTTCATGGGGAGGTCTATGAGAGCTCCTGGAGAGAAATGCATATCAACTTAAGTCAGCCATTTGATAGTGCCAAGCACAGTAATTTAAGAAGCAATTTCTAAAATATCGCTAATGAATATTTTCTTCTGTTAGTTTCGTTAGACCAGCTGAGGCAGACAGCATTCAGATCAGCATTTAGCTCTGTGAAGCTAGCATATCAAAAAGCTTGTGACAGAGGCAGTATCTCTTTGATCCGATCTATGATCCCATTGATATCCCACAATAAACAGCATTTAGACCCCTAAGGATTTCATTAAATGTATTGAAGATATTGTATTAATTAATTCTAAAAAATTCAAGAAGAGTTGAGGCCATTTTTTATTATTCTTGCCGTGTCCCAATCCCATGGAGAGCAGCAGAAAATAAATTCAAGCTTCATTGAATTTAATCACTGGAAATATTTTGTGGGATCATGATCTAGGTTATTAAAGTAAGTGTATAAATGTTTACGAAGATTTTTGTAGTCTTCAGTGGTACATATATTTGTTGTATCATTCCTGATATTCCGATCCATAAACCACACTTTCAATAATAGAAAAGTTCGGGACATTTTTAACTTCTCAAAAAATCGCTAAATATTTCACTGCAATCTATTATTGCTAAGACTTAATTATAGTATATTTATGCAATGTATTAAAGAACATATAATAGCAAATGATGGATTGCCATTAATAGTTAAAACTGAATTATAGTGATCATATAGATAAAGTGCATATCATTATGAAGTATTTTTTTTTATTATTATTATTCTTTGTTAGACTTCACATTACTTGACATGGGCCTTGAAACCTCCTCTGAATTACTACAGTTTTATTCTTTGAAATATAAACTCCTGATTTTAGGTAAAATATAAACTCCTGCTTCATTGTAGCAGAAGAACTTCACATGTTGAATATTTATCTCTGATACATCAAATCCATGCACATTCTACAGAACATAAATAGGCACAAGGATATTTCTTTTCATAATAATTCTATAAGATTCTTCTTGTTCTGTGAGTGGAAGTTTCAAAATACATTTTCTTAAACTTCTAATCACTATTCATTTCAATATCAGAGACACTGAATGCTATGAAAATGAAAAATGAAATAACAATTGACAGTATGAAGAATAAGAAAAATCTCCCTCCAACTACTTTTTACTCTTCTCCCACTTTCATTGGGTATTTCTCTTAACACAATAGTAATTTGGTAAGATATTTTTGGTTTGAGTCTGGCAGTTTTAAATGCAATGAAAAGCAAAGGTGAACAAAATCTACTAGGGAAGGGAAGGGAAGGGAAGGGAAGGGAAGGGAAGGGAAGGGAAGGGAAGGGAAGGGAAGGGAAGGGAAGGGAAGGGAAGGGAAGGGAAGGGAAGGGAAGGGAAGGGAAGGGAAGGGAAGGGAAGGGAAAGGGAAAGGGAAAGGGAAAGGGAAAGGGAAAGGGAAAGGGAAAGGGAAAGGGAAAGGGAAAGGGAAAGGGAAAGGGAAAGGGAAAGGGAAAGGGAAAGGGAAAGGGAAAGGGAAAGGGAAAGGGAAAGGGAAAGGGAAAGGGAAAGGGAAAGGGAAAGGGAAAGGGAAAGGGAAAGGGAAAGGGAAAGGGAAAGGGAAAGGGAAAGGGAAAGGGAAAGGGAAAGGGAAAGGGAAAGGGAAAGGGAAAGGGAAAGGGAAAGGGAAAGGGAAAGGGAAAGGGAAAGGGAAAGGGAAAGGGAAAGGGAAAGGGAAAGGGAAAGGGAAAGGGAAAGGGAAAGGGAAAGGGAAAGGGAAAGGGAAAGGGAAAGGGAAAGAAAAGAAAAGAAAAGAAAAGAAAAGAAAAGAAAAGAAAAGAAAAGAAAAGAAAAGAAAAGAAAAGAAAAGAAAAGAAAAGAAAAGAAAAGAAAAGAAAAGAAAAGAAAAGAAAAGAAAAGAGAAAAGATGAAAAGAATACAAATTCCCTCAAAACAAAACCTTATTTTTATGTTGTGCCCAGTCAAGGAGGGGTTTTACTTTGCCATTTGACATTGATTTGTCATTATTCTGAATTTTAAAAATCAAGACTGACATTTTATAACACACTAGCAATAGTCTTGAAAGTGATATAAGCACATACATTTTTAAAAATGTCTGAATGACTTGTACCCTCTCTCATGCTGACTTTAAATTTCAGGAAAATTTCAGGACTGTGCAGTTTCAGGAAACTGAAAGATCTTCATTTCTCTATAGATAATCAGATTCTAATAGTTGGAGGGTTTTTTTTGGTTTTTTTTCTTTATTAAAAGCTGGTTCAAAGAATCCTCTTTATGCTTAAAAAGACATCATTACAAAAAAAATCTAAATGAGAGAATTTATACTTGGTGGAGAAAACCCTGTAAGTACAAATGTATTTACATACAACTCAAAACCTAGCTAGAATCTAATGTTCCAGGTTTTTCTACTGTGGTTAGCACAATGTAGAAGTGCAAAATAGTTAGAGAAAACCTTTATTCTTGTGAGAATATGTGTGAATTTGAAGTAATTTTGCTAGCAACATGAGAATATTCATTAATTCTTGCTTCATAATGATGAAATACCCTCCCTATATCCATCTGTCTGTCCTCAAAAGCTGCTTGTATCTGAAATTCCTCATGGCAGACACATCGTGCTGAGAAGCAGTGAGGTCATTCACATCAAAACACTTTAATCTAATGTGTTATGACTAACTTCACTGGACGTTTTGCATTGAGGAACAATGTGTCAGCAACAAGACTAGGATACTTAAACACACTTACATTGGGTAGTCACTCAAATGAAATGAAAGCATTTAAATGGTGAAGACTGTAGAATAAAAAAAACCTCAAAATATTACAATTTATTCACATTTATTGAAAATATTGATGTGTATATAGACTTGTGATAGATGTCAGATTGTACTAATTTCTTGTTTAGATCTTTGAGGTGCTTGTGTATAAAAATCTTAACTCTGCAAGTTTTTGAAAGTGACTGGCGAGCATGTTTAATGACAATGTCTCACTTATAAAACAGTGCAAAAGTTTTTTTAATTACAAACTATCCCTGATGCATTTTATTTTATCCTTTTTTTAAAATAATATAGAAAAAGTCAGGATCAAACTTGCTAAAATTTTCAGGTTTGCATTCTACAAATTAATTTTTAGATTGTACAATTTTTCCGTCTTGAGACTCTATGAGACAATAAAATTTTGTCTTCTGCATCTTCACAAAGAAACCCCCAGTACATGGATTCAAATTTCCAGTCATGTAAGTCTACCATCCCAACTTATTTGTGAATCAATCAATTCCATGAATGTTAGAAATTGAAAACCCTTTTTCACCACAAAAATTTACCAATCCATACAGATATTGTAGCCAGCTGGGGGTCAGTCTCCTCCCAGGTAGCCAGTGACAGGATAAGAGGATGTAGCCTCAAGTTGCACAAGGGGCCATTCAAAATAGACATGAGGAGGAATTTATTTGCAGAAAGGTTCGTTAAACATTGGAATGGACTGCCCAGGGAGGTGATGGGGTCACCATCCCATGAGTTGTTCAAGGAGGAGCTGGACATGGCACTTAGAGCTGTGGCGTTGTTGACAAGGTAATGATCAGTCAAAGGTTGGACTCAGTTCTCAGAGGTCTTTTCCAGCCTAAAGGAGTCTATGATTCTCTGAATATGTAAGCCTACAGACTATTTTCTTTTTCTCAGGCAGCAAAAATCTTGCATTCATAGCTAATGAATGAACACTCCTCGGCACAAACTGGGATCTGTCACCACTGGACACAAGATGAAAAATATGTTTTGTGTCCTTGCACTTTGTCAAATGTGTAGGGCAACATTTGTAAACACTTTTCACCTTCAAATCAAGACAATGAATATCAGTGAAATGCTTCCACTTTTCTTCAGAGGATCAGATGCACAACCCATATATATACACATATACATGTTAATTAATTTCTGTGGTTTTCTCCTAAGGAATTTTTATGCTTTATGAACAGGGCAAAACTGTCTATCTGTGAATGTCTAAGTAACAGATATACATGCAACATCAACATTATTAATATAATGTGAATGATTATATTCTGATTAATAGACTACTTCATTCCTTGAGACAACTTTCTGCTGGAAAACATCACCAGATCATTTTAAATAGGGGTTAGAGAATGTAAATCCGAGACAAAAATGAGCAAACAGATTTTATAACAGAAAATCTTTTCAACATTGGATTTTCCTTCTATTAAATGGTGTTCGCTGGAGATGTTATGAATCTATGCTTTGTTAAAAGTTAAATTTACCTGAGGAGGAAATTAAAGATAGCCTTACACTAAACCAGAAACAAATACACTTGAAAATGAGGCTAGAACAGTGTCTTTGGAACTTGGTTAGGAACTCTCTCTAAAGATATTAGAATCTTTAAGAATACAGTCTAGAGAGAAAAGGCACATAAACAGGTGAAATTATCTGCAGTACAAAATAAAGGTCAGATTCTTGTGGGTTGGTCTCCAGAAGATAAACATTGGCTTGGGAAAGGAAAAACAATATATGTTCCTTAAAAGTCAATTCCTGTTTTATAGAAAACACACTGCATAAGCAAACAGTAGTGTGCAAGGACAAAACTAGTATTTAAGAATATCTAATCTATCTGAGACAGGCAAAATTATCACAGTTTAGATCTGTAGTTAAGATACAAATGTAAAAGCAATGATCTACTATACTTTTGTGACACAAAAATTTGTTTTATTCACGGCATAGCTAGGTTTGCAGATGAATCACAATTCCTTCCACATCCGAGCAAAACTGCAACGCTGAGCATTGTGACAAGAAAAATGAGTTAACAGCAAAAACAACTGTGTCTTGTGACACGTGCGAATAAACAGAACAATACATCTTGCTTTTTTTTTTCTTTTTTCTCCCAAAAAACAATGGACACAATGTATGTGAGGACCTAGAGACTGAAGTGCAAGCATCAATCAGACTGGCGTTTCATAGTGCAAGGCCTCCTAGTAGAGTCTTAGGTGATATAATGGTAATACAGATTCTTAGTGAGAGAATAGCTCCAATTCACATCTTGCATTTGCACATGCTTTGACTTCCCTCATGTCCTTCTCAATTCAGAAGCTTCATCACCTTCTGAAAGCAAAAGCATTATAGAGAAGCTTAGGTGTTTTTTGTCTATTTTCAAAACATGGATGAACAAAATATTTATTTCACTCTGAGAATTAACTTGGCATTTTGCATTCCCTCTGGCAGGAGGAAGAAAATTATTTTAGTAGAGTGTAAATATTCCTGAACAAATAGAAGAAACAAGAGCATCAGATTTTTGGAAATAACCACAGCATATGTCTTTGGATATACACATTTTGTTGCTTCAGTACTAATCTAAGTATCTGGAAAGTAGTAAGACAGGATAATGCCTTTAATCTCAAAGGCATGAGCTGGAACTGGGCATTCCATATGTGACACAGACCAGAAATATCTCCAAGCTAAAATAATCTACTTCCCAACAGAGTATTTGGAGCTACTTCCATAGTAACAATCAATCTTTCCTCTATTTTTTTGTCTCATATATCCAAAGCATCAGCACCCGATGTACCAAAACCTGCTGTCAGCTTTCCCACAGCATTTCCAAATTCTTTAAAGTCCATACTATTTGCCCAGTTGGAAGTCTTTAAGAACTATATAATTTCCTTTGAATTCTCTTATAGTCATTGCTGATAGAAGCTACAGCTGCCATTCACATGAAAATATTGAAATTTATAATGTACTGTGTAAGAAAGAAAAAATGAACTATTTTGCTGAAGTCCGCATTCTCACTAGCAAAAAAGATTTTTTTTTCCAAAAAATCAAAGTACAGCATATAGCAAGCATTAATAACAGTTGTGAGCCTTGATTTGAGAAGATAATTTTGGACAGAATGGAGTTGCACTTTAAGTGTTATCCTTCACTTTCCACACTGAAATAAAGTGAACCAATACCCGGTGTTCCAAGTATTATATTTCATGGGAATATCCTTTTACATTTTTTTCCAGGAAATGTATTTATCTTTTTGTCTACTACAGGTTTCCTTGGTGATAAGTTGTTGTAAGAACAAGAAACAATGATAATGGTGTCTGAGGTAATTTTCCTGGAAAACCTATATTTCCCAGAGTACTTTAATATTCAAAAATGTGATGCTACTTTTATAGATGTCTATGAATGCAGAAATACTTCATGTAAAAAAATATTAAGACTATCTTTTGAACACGGAAACAAAGCAAGACCTTAAAAATATACTGAGAAGATGATAACTTAGATGATATAATTTGCCTTGAAACTTCAGTTTTGTTAAAACTTTGAAACTATGCATGAGGAAGACGGGAAGGACTGCTGCCTCAAAACATTTCAGGTCTGTGTGTGGTAGAAAGGACTAAGGTAGGTCAGGCCTTGCTCTGGTGAGGCAGTGCCCTGCTCCACACATCCCAGCCCCAAGCCTGTATCCCACCCTGCAGTGGCTGCCAATTCCTGGCACAGCAAAGGCAATGCTCCACACCTGCCTAACCCAGCTCCTGAGTGGTCACCACACAGGAAGTCCCACCTGGGGGAAGAGCCCACGAAAACCTAGGGATACTTAAGCCAGAGCATCAGGCAAGTACATGTCTTGACCCTACCTTTGCTTTGGGGTTTATACGAGCTGAGACACTGCTGGAACCAGGAGTGGTAGCTATATTCTTTTTCTGCTCTTCCTCTTTCTTCTTGAAGTGTGATTGACTTAAAATTGGATGCATTGGAGTTTGCTGAGTTAAGGCTTTGTGAAATGCTTTATGTTTATTAAATGTTGCTCTAAACTTTTGCCAAAGTTCGATGATTTTCTAAAGTTTGCCAGGTTTTTTTTTTTTTTTTGCTGTTGTTTTGACCTCCTGAGGAGATATTGTCAATATTTTCTCTTGTGTGTCTGACTCAAGGTACATTAAAGAATTTTAAGCCCTTTTAAGAGACTCATCAAGCAAGTTCTGGGACTTTACGATGTGAAGCTGGATATGTTTTTTTAACAGTGGGAAAAACTCCACAACAACTCCAACTTTGCACGTTCTTCTAAGAGAGACATTGGCTGGAAAAAGCTCTATTCCATACATGATAGATTTGACATTTGAAATTATGAATTGTTCACTATAACAGTTAGAGATAATATTTTAAACATTCCCAATATGATGATATATAGGAATGTCAATTTCTGAGTTAAATTTAACCAAAATGCTTTCTTACAAAAAAAATCAACAAGAGACTAAAGAACAACCATTGGCATCTTCTGACACAAATAATTCGAATACTGATTTGAGTGTAAAAAATTCTGGCTTTGATAAAAGAAATAGTTTTCTAGAGTTTTATATTTCATTCAATTTCTTTACAGTTCTTAAGATTCAAGATTTACTTTCTTATTGTTTTAATTTTCCTTTCTGCTGAGATTACTTGCATGAACTCAGGAAATGATTCAATAAAAAGCTGTCTTCGAGCTGTACACACTGGATTGATGGCAATCAAATAGAGAATATATAAGACAGTAAAAATAATAATTTCTTTTAGGTCTTTGAAAGTCCACAGTGCAGTGTTTAAGCCAAAAGCATAATAAATTTTCTGTTTAATAAAAAAGATACTATGGATTTATGATGTTACTATCTAATAAACAGCAAGAAATGCCCTAATTATTGAAACAAATGCATAACAGTGACAGGCCATAGATATGGATTATTCCTAATTTTTTTTTGTAAAACAAGAATAATTGTACACATTTTTTATCAAATTTGAGACAAGGCCAGACTTTTTTTGGCCGGTAGTCATTTTTGTTGAAAAATATTTTTCAGTGGATCTCAAATGGATATTCAACTTTGCATTTGTGAAATTTTCCAAATTATCTCCTATCAGGACCAGAATGACAATGTGCATATCATGAGCAGGGCTGAATTATGCACTACATTTTGTTTTAATTTAGGTGTAAATAATATGCAAATTGTTTAATCTAATTTATAATGTAAGATATCTTAAGGCTGGTCTGCTTAAAAATTTAGTGGCTGTTTCCATAAACAATGAGGAGAGAAACACCTCCAAAAATTCATTCACCTCATCCTAGGAGAATCATGAAGTGTTATAAAGGAAGTGTTTTCAGAGAATTTAATTCCTTTCATGCTCAGTGATGGTGATCACTCTTTTTTTTACCACTGTTTGACCTGTAGTGATCTGTACATATAAATATAAAATTTTTACATACGATGCAATTTTACAGAAAGTTTTCTTTTCATCATGGGTATGTTAAAATGGACTTTCGACTATTGTGAGATTATAATTTAAGTGATCATAATTGTTCCATCACTCATTGGGAAACAGTAATCTGTTTCAGCATGCTAAACCTTTTTTTTTTTATCTACCGGGATTTAAGTGCAATGGTTTATGTAATTTCATTTTCTAAGCTCTTGCTTTGAACGTGTCAGAAAAAAGAATACTTTGCTTGGCACTTGTTGACAGCCTCTGCATAACACAGTCCTTCAACATTTGAATCATCTCTCTTTCAGCTGAATGTAGATGGTCTAGAAGATTTCCTGAATTTTAAAGCTCAGTAGCACACATTTGTAATGATTGAACATGGTCAGACACTTTCTTTTCTTTCTTTCTTTTTTTTTTTTTTTTTTTTTTAGGGCTTTCTTGGATGTAAACTTTTAGCTTTTTTCTTCCTTTTTTTTAATCTTTTGAAGGTTATATTGTCTTTTTTTCACATATGCCATAGAATAATTTTCAATTTTTTTTTCACCTATCATATTGTTTTTGAACTGCTACGATTGCAAAAGAACAATCTTGCTATTTAACATTCAAGGAAAATATTTGAATACAGAAAAAGATAAAGATCTAGTTGTAAAGCTAGACTTCCCTGACTCATTAAGTTTTCAGTAAAGCAACTTAATGTACTCCTGTAAATGGGGTTACTTAACTAGAAGATCCCTAAGTATAAATATTTACTAACACACTTCCAAAATGATGGGCATGCTCAGAATTAATGATAATGGAAAGTAAATTATAAATCTAACTACTTTGTGGTTAGATTTTAAATTCTAGGCAACCACAGATTTTAAAATATTTTTAGACATCAAACATAGCAGAGATCTAAATTTAAAGAATCCTTCAGATACTCTTGACATAAGAATGTCAAGAGTATCTGAAAAGAATTATTTTTTTCTATATATTGAGTGTATTTTATCATAACAAAAGTGTTTCCTCAGGACCATGCTAAAGGTTATCTGCAAAGTAACTCACAGCATTCAGATGACATTAAAGAATATAAGCAAACAAAATCTCCTTCATATGATAGTAGGAAATAGACATCTGTTGGAAATGTTTAAAGTGGTTTTCTGTGATGGTGTAAAAGCTGTCTTTTGACATAGGTTTACACTTTTTGAACGATAGGACTCAGATATGTTCCAATAAGGCAGTTAAACAATGTGGAAGTGTAGCAAAGCATTTAGTTCTGCAAATTAGATAAATGTTGTGGAAAGTGCATCTTCTACCACCCTGTGGCAGTTTAGAATCACTGCATATTAGCATACCTCATTAAATATATTCAGCTTAATTCATACTTCCTTAATGAATTTAGAAGCAACACAAAAAGAACTCAAAAGATCCCTGCCTAATTAAACATGTGCATATGCAACTAAAAAATTGCATTAAAAATATATGCTTTATTGGAAACATTGCCTTTTTAGCAAGCAGTGCCATTTTTAGGAAAATAAAAATAAATTATTATATAGATTTGTCACTATTTAATTTCTAGTAACCATTATATTGCTATAAAAGTCACAAGTTCTGTTCTATTACCACCTAAAAATAATTACATTAGAACAACTGTCGTGCCGTTGTCCAACTCTGATGTGTTGAAGCAGTCAGTCTTCCATTATGAATTGATATTGATTGTTTTCATTCTCCTGTATAAGGATGTTGTTTTCAGATGGCTTTTAATGGCATACATTTTGGTTTTCAAACTATGTGTCAAGGTCACACCTTGTACAAGGAAAATAATTACCTAATATCATGTTTATTTTACTCTTGTAAGATAGCATGCTTATAAAGCATAATAATAGTCATATAGCAAAATTAGCATGATAATAATTTATATTTTCTGCAAATATTCTAAATTTTTGTCATTTAATTCAAGTTTCCAGCCTTTATTAACCAGAAATTACTAATAACACAAAAGTATAATCTCAACAAAACATTAGACAATCTACTTTTCTCCTGTTTTCATCAGGAATTTCAGTCAAATTAGCAATTTCAGAACTATGCTAATAAGTCCTTCAGCTATAGGAATGTACCTTCTTTTTTGCCAAAAATATCTTTCATTGTCAGAAAATGCTAAGAACATGACAGTAAATCAATCAAATACTGTTCTCAAAAGCATGCTCCTTTTTCTAGAAATTAAGTGTAGAATGTGCATGAAGCCAGATCTGGGAGAAAATTAGATCAGCAGTTGAGAGCATGAAGATATTTAACCTGCATTTTATCACACTGGAAACATTGAACCAAAATGTTCTTCTCATTTTTTCCTGAGTTGCAGGCTAGCTGTTTGAATATTTTTTAGCAAATTCTGAATGCTTTCAGGAGGTTAACTCATCCGTGATATGCAACACTATGCTTATAAGCTTAAAGAGGGGATGAAGTGTGAATTTGATATGATTACAAGACTATACTTACAGAAAGATAAGGATATTAGTAGTTAAGCCGTGTATAAAGCTTAAAAGTATCCTATTCAAAGGAAGAAGCTTCAGAGGTGTTAGATGTGATCTTTTACTTGAACAGACCTAAGAGTTAAACATTGATAGAGATCTAATTTTATTGTTCTAAGAATAATAGAGATCATTATTATTCCATTCATATAGTGCTACGTCTATATTCATTATAGACAGGATGAATGAGCTCCTAAACCTCTAGGTGATGGATATATATTCTTGTCAAGTAAATTTTTAGTCTCGCTCCCTTTCCAATGTTTTTATATATTGTTTTTTATCTAGGTTAATTTAAATATTTTTTTGTATATTAAGCAAAATGAGATTCATATTCATGTAGAGAGACTTCACTGATGGCTAGGCTGGCACAAGCTGGTGGTTTTTATGTGTCTGCATTTGTATTGCATATGGTGTGAAACTACTCATGTGTTAAACTGCTGAACAATGTGACAAATTACATTTACCATGCACCTGTGGCTACCTCACCTGCTTTGTAACCACTGAACCCTGTCCACCAGGATTTATTCTAACATTCTGATTCTCTAAGCAGTTTCACACAGCATATAAAATATCTAAAAACCCTGACTGAGAACTGCTACCAGTAGTGCTTCCCCTCTGATTTATGTTGATATGAACTTCAGAAATGGCAAGGAATTTTGCCTTTTAGCTAATATGAAGTATAATAGGATGTCTATCACAGAAGGATGAATTTCAGCTTTTCAGTTCCTCAGCAGGTTGTAAGAGCATGGATTGAAATTAGTGTTGCAAAATGGATGTCTTGAGACAACTTTCTCTTTACCTTTTTTTTTTAAGGGGTTATATCCTTATCTTGTTCTGTTTTCTGAGGCTACCTTTGCATTGTTTTAAGTAATAAGACACTGTTATTTTGATTTCTGGATAAAAGCCTCCTGGCCTTACCATCTGCTGCTATATCTTCACAGACACGTACATAAATTTGAGAGAAGATGGACATGAAGGAAAAGGTGCAAGAAGAAATGAAGTTTATTCCTGTTTATTTGGAAGGAGGAAGAGGATGGTCTTTCAGTCTTTTTTATATTGTCCACAGAAGCCATAATGCATGTGAAAACTGAAATGTCACTTTTTCTTTTTTTTTTCTTTTGTTTCTCTTTTTTTTCCTACTTTTTTAGTTGTTTCTCCATAAGTAAAGACCAATTTACTAAAGTAGTGCTCATTCCATTTGATCTACAGCCATTCTTCAGAGAGTTAGAAGAGGAGGATTTATATGCTGATTTATTCTTGATTTTGATATATGTGAGAAACAGGAGGTGTTTTGTAAGGTAGCAGCTCTCACATCCAAACAAGCAGATCTACCTTTCTGACTTGCAGATATACAGTCTTCCTGGTTTTGTATACTAGAGTGGCTTTTGAAACAGATACTCTTTTACAAATGCTAAAGATGCTGTGTCATCTGCTTAAATATGTGGCACTGAGGAAATCAGTCTGAAGTTCTTCCCACAGTCTTGCTCCCTTTGTGAGCTGCTGTAGGCCTGCAACTTGACCTGTGGCTTATGTAGTGCTGAAGATGCTATTCTTTAGTTGCATTAACTCCACGCTAGCATGTGCTGGTTTTGACTGATCTACAGCTAATTTTCTTTGTAGTATGAAGTATGGGACTGTCTTTTGGGCTTGGGAGCAAAAGCAGCTTTAATAACACAGGTCGTTTAGGTGCTGCTAAGCAGTGCTTACACAGCCTCAAGGATTTTTTCACCCCATCCTACCAGTGAGGATGGGAGTGCACAAGGAGTTGAAATGGGGCACAGCCTAGGCAGCTGATCCCAAATGACCACCGGGATATTCCATGCCACATGGAATCATGTTCAGCATATAAAGCTGGAAGATGGAGGAGGAAGCAGGGGATGCTCTGAGTGACAGTGTTTGTCTCTGCAAGTGATCATTACACAATGATGGGGCCCTGCTTTCCTGGAGATGGCTGAACACCTGCCTGCCCATGGAAAGTGGTAAATTAATTCCTTGTTTTTCTGTGTACACAGCTTTTGTTCTACCTATTAAACTGTTTTTATCTCAAAATATAAATTTTCTCACCTTTACATTTCTCCCCAGACCCACAGCAAGGAAGTGAGGAGAATTGTAAAAATAGCTAAAGTGTGGAGCTGCTGACCAAGGTTAAACCACTGTAGTCATAATATATTTATATTTAGCAATTACAGAACTGAATTGTTCATTTATATATATATATATATATATATATATACCTGAAGTCCATGTGATTAGAATTATTATGATTGAACAACTGCCAACTATTTCTGAGATATTTCAAAAATAAATTGGAATGAAAAACTAGTCAATTATTATGTAGATACTTGTTCACAATTTCTATGGTCCTTTATACCAGAACTTATTTTAAAAGCTAAATATTGTTCTGGGGGAAATGTACTAACTTCAAAAATGTTTTATCTTAATTTTCAAATGGGAAAATTTTTTGACTGAAAAACTGTACTTAAAATCTGGAATCTCCTTGAGTGCGAAGTTCGAGAGAAGTTTTAAGAAGTCAGTTCCAACTTATGATACTTGATTTTACATAAGGGCAAAATAAAACCTATCTTTCTACACCAGAGGATGTCCTAGGCTTTATGTGAAGGGGACAGAGACACAGGTGTGTCAGAGGCAGTGCTCTAATCCATATAAATATATAAGCATTTTTCAATGATGCATTTTCATGTATTCCACTCTGATATGTATGTAGTGAGATGTCTCCTGTTATTTCACCATTATTCCTTCACTAGGATAGAAGGTCTATCCCTATACTAAGAGGAGGTTCTTCTTCTGTACACAGAAGTTAAGGCTAAGAAAAAAAAAAAGAAAAGCATGCATCTGAGCTAAGTATGTGTATAATAGGATAGTAACTATTTGTTTCTGAGGCTGTACAAGTAGAAAAAAAGTATTATACCTTCTCAGAATGTTATTAATACAAACAGGGAAAAAGTTCATAGATCCTAAAATATCACTCTTTTCCAGCTCAGAAAACTGCATGTTTACCATATGTCCCTAATTTCTTTGTTAACACTCTGAATATCTGTTATTGCTATTTTAATCCTTTTGAAGGCATTAAATATAGAATAGGGAATTTCAGTTAACATGTGTTTACCCAGCTTGTAAATAAACTTTGTTTCTGGCTTAATGTACAGCCCAACAGAATATTTAATTGAGGTGTCAGTTGGTTAGAGCAAGAGTTTTATACCTTGAAGGATGGAAAAATATTTTCATACAAAACATTTTTACAAGATGACTATGTTGTCCTGATTTTAACCAATTTATTTGGTGTAACTGTTAAATCGTGACTGATTTATATTTTTCTGTTGAATTTATTTGTTAACATACACAAAATTCTTTTATCAAATAAGATATTACAAATAATAAATGATCAATGTATTACTTAAAAGTCAAAAGTGAAATTCAGTTTTAAATGCAGTTTTTCAGTATTTCTTTGGACTTTCTAATTATATAATAATGTTAATTAAAAAAAGAACAAAGACTGATATCAAATATGGAAATGTATATACCAACTGAATGTAAAGGGAGCTAATTTTTCAAAGCCTCACCCAAATCACCATAATTTTTTTCATTGAATTACAGTTTCCATTACAATTTTCTTTACATAGAGTTTTTTTCTCATTTACTGATGCTCAGGCTTTTAGTTGGAAACCTAAAATAAGCAATCCAGATTTTCCTGTACTGCAGACATTACAAATTTTTTGGGCTGCTATAAAATTTACTGAATCACACAGAATCAGGGAATATTCTGAAGAAGATGAACATAAGACAAAGAAGACACACCTAATCTCTTGTTTGGAATCCTACTTCATAATGGATGTTTTGAATGAATAATGATGGATGGTTTGAAAGCTCAGATAACATTCCACTACTATAGCAAAATTAATTGTCTGTATCTAATTGCTGTAGACTAACAATGTCATTATTAGCAAGGCAATATTCTAAGAAAAGTCATATTCATACCATGACCTCTTCTATGTATTTTGCTGTTAGGAGTCACACATTGCTTTACCTTATTATTCCCTCACACTTCTGTAGTCAATGTTCTGAAGAATTTTGTATTCCATTTTCTTTTAATCTTCCTCCTGTGTTCTATGTAAACCACTATTCTTGCTACTGGCAAGGACACTTTTATGCAAAACAGCTGCTGCTTCTTCTATTGCTACAATTTGCAGTGAAACCAAGGTCTGGTTTTAAGTTTGCATCAGGATCATTTACTTTGTTTCCTTCAATGTAGCATTGGTTCTTATCTTTGCCAGCTTGTCTTTTGATCATTAGGATATAATCGCTATTTGTGGCAGCTCAGTAGATGTACTTGTCACTTACCTCCCTATTTTGTTTCTGTCATGCTATCTATATTTGTTTTTCACAGTACTTGCATTTACTTCTCACAGCTACAGTTGTCAAAGTCTGTTAGACTTGCTGTTCATCAACTTTCTATATTTATTTATATAATTTCTTAAAATTGTTGCAGCATCTAATTTTACAGAGGGTCTGACTAGGAGAAGGGAAGAGGAAAGAATGATTTTTTTTTTTTTTTTTTTGGTAGTATCTCAGATCCAGACAGTTTGGCTTCCTATTCTGACATTTCAGTAATCTTTGTCTTTTTTTTTCACTCATTTTTAAGGCTTTTTATGTCTTGTGGAACAAAAGGCCTTTCCAGATTTAGAAAAAGGGTAGATAAAATATTGCTCCAAACAATTTAAACTGAGAATTCCTAAACTATATATTATTTAACAAGCATTACAGAAAAACAAAATATTATTTACTAAAGATTGGTTGGTGGTCCTGAAGGAAGCAGAAGTTGAAATTTTATATAGATATAGAACTGGAAAGAAACATTAATAGTAGAGAGAAAAAAAAAACTAATAAGGCATGGGCCACAAGCTATGAGGGTGTTGCAAAGTTTTAACTGTGTGTGTTGTTTCAGAAGTGATTTTTTTTTAAACTAAAAACTCATGGATAAACTGTACATGGATATAACACCTTTCAGTACCTGAAAAGGTTAATCAAGTCCACATGGCTTGGTCTCTCTTTCTATGAACTGTACTAAGAATTCTAACAGCTGATACGATAAGCCTGTTCCAGCTAAAAGTCAGCCTCTTATCCTGATATCCTTAAAAAAAAAAAAAATTCAATATATACACCTACCTGAGTTCCCCACTGTATAACCCAAGGATACTTGCTTGCCAAAAGGAAATGCATGGATTTGTGGCTCAGGTGATTAGACTGAGTTTCTCTAACCATTGTGCCAACAATTTTCTCTCCCATCTCTTGAAACTTAGTTAAATAATCAAAGTGCATGCAAATTACTATAAGGTAAATATACTTTTAATTTGTCTGTAAGTGACTAAAAAGGAATAATAATTATGAGTAAGGATCAGCAATGGAAACTTGAAAAAAGTAAAATAAAGTGGTTTGAATTGATCTCTGAAGGATCTCCTGCTCCTGCCACACCAAGTGTAACTATGTCCTGGTCTTGGTCATGTTAGCTGTGGCCTTTGATTATCAAGATCTTGAATTTCTTCAAGGAAGGAGAATCCATCCATTTTTTATCTCTTTTTTTTTTTTTTTTTAATGCAGTATTTTGCTGATTATTTTCTTCCCAATGTCCAGTCTGAATTCCCCAAGACACAATTGGTCTTTGCCCTTTTTCACACATTCTGCTACTGAGAAGAGTCAGGTTTAGTTGTGCAGCATCAGTCACATACCTTTAGAGACCTTGCAATTTGCTGCTGTCCTTGTCAGATTAAATAAGTGTTTTAGCTATATAAAAGTGAAGTTGTATGCATCAAATTTACTTTCCTGCTAATCAAAATTTTAATTTATTGAGGTTATAGAAAAGCATTAAATTTAAAATTAAGGGACAATACCTGTTACTAACAAATATATTTCCTAAAGTTTTTGTTAATAAATTCACATTATGAGATGACAATACCAAACATTTTTCTTCAAGAATAAAGGTACTTTGAGGAGACTTTTTGGGAGGCTTTTAAAATTTATTGATCAAATAAAAACAAATCTAAAAATAATTAAGTAGTCATGAATATTGCATTTGTACAGAAGTAAAAAAAATGTGGCTAGCATATGCATTATTGAAGACTGCTTTGGTAAAAGCTTGCCATTGAATATTTTTTACTTTAAATTAATCTAATTTTCATGTTAATGTCTTTAGAAATGTCAGTTCAGTACTTCTGCTGTTACAAGCTTTTCAACAAGTAGCCATAAATAATGAATTAGTGGCAATATTGGTTTAATAACTTATTTAGGGCATAATTAATTTACAGCGTTAGGCATATTTAAATAAGGGTCTGCTTTTAAGTTTGTAGCTTTCAACAGAGCTTGTCTTAGGCTGGAAAACACAATCTGGGTGAAAAAAAGGCCAAAAAGAAGGCAAGGCAAGGAAAAATCCCACAGTTCTCATGGCCTCATTTTGAAAAGCCTAATCTATAGGAAACATATGCTGCAAAATAAATTACCTGCAATATCTGAACCCACACAGCAAATTCTTTCACCCCCTCTTTAATTTGCTATCAACTTTATAATAGCCATCTCTGGGTTCTTCGTTGGTATTCCCCAATTCCTGCTTTTCATGCAGAGGAGTTAATGGGGTTATAATTTCATAATTAAAGCAGATAATTTTAATTTCTCTGATGACTCTTTATTATGATAATCTTGTTAAGATTATGGTGTTCATTTGTTGCTGTGAACGATCATTTGGCTTTTGTGGAAGCTGTCTGTGCTACCGAGCCACTAAATAATTAAGCAAGCAGAACATTCAAACCAGCAAAGTCTTGCTGTTAATGGAAGACCAAAGTCACAGTTAACTCTCTGTAAACCTATTAAGGGATTCAGACCGAGAACATACCAGATTTACTGTCAGTCATCAAATAAGAGATAAAGCTTCATTAACTGAGTATCTAATTTCACATTTAATGAAGAGCTGGCCTCCTAGATTGGATGGCAGCACAGGCTTTCATAGGACAACAAACACAAAATGAAATGCTTCTAAACTAATTAGTTAATCCAACAGGAGGTCCAAGAAGTGAGGTCCTGGAGAGGAATATCTAGCAGAGGGATAGTCCTGACTAAAATGTTGCCTCAGTTGCTTTAGTTGTCTTCTGCAGTGTATGATCATGAGTGTTTTAAAGCTAAATAAGTGAATTATTATTTCATTTTCTTGTTTGCTGTGTTTGTGTGCGCATGGTTCTCCTTTACATTAACTTTTGTAGTCAAAGATGACTGAAATAATAAAACTGGTACATCATAGTGTAAAATACTTGCCCGTGCACTGTACACTGAGACTGCCTTTGCAAACATTGTATACATTGTGTCAGCATAAATAGTTCTA
Source organism: Taeniopygia guttata (assembly GCF_048771995.1). Classification (NCBI taxonomy): domain Eukaryota; kingdom Metazoa; phylum Chordata; class Aves; order Passeriformes; family Estrildidae; genus Taeniopygia; species Taeniopygia guttata. The sequence continues at coordinate 52,998,677 of NC_133024.1, forward strand.
TTCGTTTAAAGGGTTTTTCAAACAAATCACTTTGGTGATTTTTATGAAGCTGCTTTTATGTTTATAGAGGCATAAGTCACAGAAAATTAAAGATTTCCAGATTAAATTTCTGTTCTCTATTGTGGGATGTTAAGGTGGGTCAAGTTTTTTTACTTAAATGGAATTTGAAACTAAACTAGGTTATGGGCATGTGGGGATGATGGGAACAGAGCATCAGAGATGGCATGGAGGGAAAGAGGCATAAATCAAGACAATTTTGACTATGGAAAGCTGGCAATAAATATTTTTCAAATCTGGTGGGAAGTAGAAATGACAAAAATACATTGCATTTATGCATTTATAACAACTTTACTGTAATAAATGAAGATATTGCTTGAGACTGTACATATTCACCAAGATTTTAAATAAAATTTTACTTACATGACATTCTTAATAAGCTCATAATAAAAGAAAAGATATTGCTACTTAGAAATAAATGAGATAAACATGTTAAAAGCCAATGTTACATTTGATATATTATGTGAAAAGAATACATTTTGAATAAGTATTCTAATTGCTGTCATAATTTCAATGCATCAATAGCAACAAAGTTGCTCGTGAAAAATCCATCCTTTAATCATATATTAACTGGATGTAGTTTTAACTTTTTGCCAGCTTCCACTTGTAACTACATTCCAAGGGAATTACTGTAAGGAGTTTTTAAAGGAAAAATAAACACATAACTAACATTAAAAAAAATATTATATACATTTCTCTGAAAATATTTATGTGTCAACACAAAATAGGTAATATGTAGTAAAGCAACAAAAAACCCTAAAACTGGAGATCATGCCTTTTATCTAGTAAATGTCTTGCATGTTATTATAACAGATCATTTTGTTGTGATGTGTGTTTCTGACCATTTTATTGTTTCTTACAGAGTGAGTTTCATGTATTTTATGATCTTCAGCATTTTTCATGTTCCTAACAAGGGTATCAAGTGTCAATGTTTACTGCTGTCTTGAGGACACTATATCTCTTTTCCTGTGTAAATTTAGCTTCTATGTGGATCTGCTATACTTTAGCCATAAAATAAATCTGCTAATGAACCCACACATGATGAACCTGAAAACTAAGAAATTATTTTATAGTTTTTTTTAATTTTATGAAAATTTACATTAGTGATGTAGTGAGTACTCTGCATATGGGGATTTGCTTCTGGGACAGGCAATCTCCAGTCTATGAAATAACTGATACTACTATCACAGATAATGAAGACTAAATAAATTTCTACTGACAGTTGATAAATCACATTTGGCCTATTATAAATAATATTTCCCCATGTGGATACTAAATTAAAATCAAAAATACATTCTCAAATTTAAAGGATAGATGTCTCCGATATTTTTCACATTGCAGTCAAATTGGCACTGGTAAATCTTGTGAGTAACTGTTTATCTGAACTAGCACTATAAGAAGATCTACAAAGCAAACTGCACCTACAAGTGTTGCTTCCCTGAATTATATGCAGAAAGAAACTGCTGATAAATGATGGCATAAAACTATCCTTTCTTAATTGTGGAACTTTTATTCTGGAGGCTGCTTAGAGATCTCAGTGTGCAATCTTGTTCTGTTATCCCTGGAATGGCTTTGCCAAATGCCTAAGTATAAACTGAAAGCCTAATAACCCCAATGGGTTTTCCTTGAAACTTATGTGGAGGTAAACACATACAAAAGAACGGCACAACATATCCATAGAGAAGGCTGGGCTTTATCCATTAGATTCTTTTCATCTATACTAAATAATGCTTGTGTAAAATATTATCACATTTCTGACAGCTTTTATCCTTATTTGATAGGACATGTTTCAAATGACACATCCGATCACAATGTCTGCCTGTCAGGTATTAAATTCTTTGCTGTTAATAGAGATCATCACACCTTTATTCATAGGAGTTAGAATTGAAATGGGGAAGAATTCCCAAGGTGCAGAGACTATTCAGCATGCATAAGGGAAACAGACTACAGCTTGTGGGTGATGGATTTTCTTGTGCATGACTTAGCATGAAGGATAATTCATTGAATACATTCACAATCAATTTTAGAAGAGTTATTTAAAGCCATATAGATGACTAACCACTAAACTTTACTTAGTATATGATGGCAGGAAATACTGAGCTTTCAGGAACAAAATATTCAGAATTATCACTGTTTCTTGCATTCTTAAAAGGTCCTCAGACTCCTACTTTTCAGAGGTCTACCTGACTCTTTGAGTAATGGTTTCTGTTGATGACTTCAAGCAAATAAATCATATGCTTTTTTTTTGGTAAAGACAGACACTGAGGAAACACTTTGAAACTATGTTAGTGGGTATAGCTCTTATCTGTAAAATCAAATATAAGGTGTGACTACCACGGTAATTAGAAAATAGAAAGACATCTAGAAGGTTAACAAGGCCATATACAGAAACCCAGACTGTGACCCCCGCTTCAAGCCTGCCCCACAGAGGTTTTTTGGATCCAGGAACCACCTGAGACATGGCACAGCTTAGCTCAGAGTACTAAGAAATGCCCATCAAAAAGCCTGTTGAGAGATAAGAAATCCAGATTGCAACCTGAGTGACACATGATGGTTATGTTAGAAGAAAGTACTGAGGCAAATCTGACAGTCCAAGAAATGTGAGGGTGATGCAGCCCTATACCCCAAGGTCCAGCAATTGCAAGTTGCAGTGAGTAATAAGGTCTTCCCTCAGCTTCCCAGTTCCCCTCAGTTACTCATTATGAAATTTGTGCTCCTGACACTTCACCATCTCTGTCACCCTTCTCGGGACATGCTCCAGCACCCCAATGTCCTTCTTGCAGTGACAGTCCAGAGCTGGACACAATATTCAAGATAAGACCTCAACAGTGCTGAGTAAAGGGGGGCAATCAGTGAGTGTCCTGGTCCTGTTGGCCACACTATTCCTGATATAGGCCAGGATGCCATTGGCCTTCTTGGCTGCCTAGGCACACACTGAATCATGCTCAGCCAGCTGTTTACCTGCATCCCCAGGTCCTTCTCCACTAGGAATCTTTCCAACCACTCTTCCTCAAGCTGTAGTGTTGCATGAGATTGTTGTGACCCAAGGGCAGACTGTAACACTTGGCCTTGTTGAACCTCATTCAATTGGCATAGGACCATTGGTTCAGATCCCTCTACCGAGCCTTCTTACCCTCAAGCCGTATCTTATCGCTTGAGGGTAAGAAGGCTCTGTATTTCCAATATCTTCTCTTAGAAGATATTTCCTTAAGAGTACAAAATATGATTCCCTGAAATGCGGTGATTATTTAAATGCAGTCTTATTTTGTATTTTTTCTCCCCCTTCTCAGGAGATCACATTGCTGCAGCAGCCAAAGATGCCTTCAGCCTTCACACTTTCAACTACTGGTTTTTTGTTTGTAAGTTTGAGGACCAGCGTCATGCCTTCATTTATCAGTTCCTCAACCACATATGACAGAAAGATGTTGTCAACATACTCCTGAATTGCTTTTGTCTTTCTGTGCTGTCCTTCTAGAAGAATTCAGGATGGTTATGCCACACATGAGGATCAAAGCTTGTGATTGAGAAATATCTATTTCTTCCTGGTTAGGCAGCCTGTAGCAGATAACTGCAATATCACATCACCCCTGCTGCTCTGCTTGCCAGCCCTGACTCATAAGGTCTCAGCTGGCTCATCATCTCTCTGTTCACATCTCTCCATGCATTCCTGCTTCTCTTGCACATAAAGAGCAATTCCCTTTTTTCACCTATGCAGCATGATTATGCCAACCAAAACCTTGTTTCTGACACCTGCTGCACAAACAGCTATTAGCCCTTTCTCTCCTCACTGGCAGGACTGGTGAGAAAAACCTCCAGGCTTCCATGTTTCAGAGGTTTCAGGGATCCTTTCCTGCAATGAAGTCAGAGATCCTATTCTGTAGTTAGGACTCTGCAAATTGAGCAGGTGCTGTGAACTTCTAGGCTCTACTGTCACAGGAGTCTCTGTTTCTGTTCCTGAAGCTCCAACATTGAAAAAGTAAAGAAAAGAACTTCTGAGTTAATAGCAGGAGGATAAGACTGTATCATGCCACTAAAAATGAGTAATTTTATAATGGCTATGACAAAGAATGACGGGTCAAAATATTTTGAAACTAGTTTTGCATGGGAATGTTGTATACTGGAGAGTATACTAGAAGTCCTAAGGCATTTCAAGATTCATGAAATTAATCTTGAAGATGAAGTATGGTTTATAGAAATGATACCTTTCATAAAGGTATATTCACTGAGGGACAGAGAGCAAATGATTTTTGAAGATGTTCAGAAGAGGCAAGCTTCTAGTAATTTTAGTTACTGAGATTAAACTTGTCATTAAGCTTAGGATCTTTCACTAGACCAAGCTAAAACACACAATTAAAATTTGTTCATTTTTATGAGGCTTATGAGGTTTACATTTTCATTTTTTCTAAACCAGCAGGATTTATTTTGTTAGTTTTCTAAAAGAAAGATTTATTTAATACATCCACATGGCAAATAAAATCTTACCACTTACTAAATTGAGAAGCTAATGGACAAAAATGAAAGTTTTAAGTCGGTTTTCCTTCATAGAGAAATGCCAAATTTGGTGAAATAAAAGGGACCATCATCTATCTTGAATGATTAAAAGTGAATTAGAGTAAATACTAAAATGAAATCATAACTTCTTGTCTCCTTCCTGAATAGGTATACGTTTTTTAATCTCAGTCTGTAGAAGTATTGTCCAGAGTCAGTCACTGGACTGACTTTTCTGCAGCTAAGCCACAAATCTTCAGTTTTGCAAAATTTTTTTGATTGTGGAAAATACCTGTGAATTTAATTTAAATAAAAATTAGTGTTTAGTGTTTAGTGTTTAAACATTAAACATTTTTAGTGTTAATAGATTTGATGACAAATAAGTATCTTATTAATTTTACCTACATGCTATTAAAATCAATGGGATCCTGCATTATTTTAGCAATATAAAATGGAAGATGTAGCTATAGGCAGAGAGGACTACAAAGAAATACATTGCAGTTACAGAGAATAAAAATAAAAAATACCATCCCAAACCAACCAACCAATGAACCAACCAACCAAAAAGCCCCCCAAACACCCCAATAAACAAACAAAAAACAAACACTCAAAAAGAATCAGTGTTTCAATAACAGATTAATTCATATTTTAGACTGATTTTATAAAATATTTTTTTATCAGTAGCAATGTTGTCCAATCATGGGGTCATTCTTAAAGGATAAAAACTGCTGATACCAACTGTAGGACATATATAGGGTTGTTAATTTTTGAATATGGAACAGTAGATTTTGAAGATACTCTTTCCTTCGGTGTCCACCATCTTGCTAGTACAGCCCATAGTACCTTTTCACCTCCATGGGCAACTCCTGGCTCATGTTCATGTTCAGCTCTCAGATCCTTCATTGAAAAGATGCTTTCTTGCCAGTTGACTCCAGCTTGTATTGATATGTTGGGTTATTCTTCTCCTGGTACAGGACTTTAGAATTCCCTTTGTAGTTTACATTCCTGGCAGCTCACTTTTCCACCTTGCTGAGATCTCTCTGAATAGCACTCCTGTCTTTAACTTCTTTCTTTACATCCCTCCCTATCCTTAAATGAGGAAAATGAAATAATTGTTCCTTTTTAAGATCTTAAACGTAAAATACTCTTGTAAGTAATGAATGTGAGTTTCAGGATGAGGAGTAAAAAATAATGACCCTGTGGCATACTTTTCATTGACTGATTTTGGCATTTTTGTAGTACGGTACTGGAAGCTGTGAATAGCAGTGGTAAACTAGAAGTTTTTTTCATTTCCTATCTGTGAAACAAAGATGTTTGTTTTTTAATTTTACTCCATGAGACAGGCAATTTATTTTGAATTTTTATAGGTCTGAGAATTTTAAAGATAAGTGCCTTTTGGTTCTTTATCATAGTCCTGATTTAAACTTCCTCTGGCTTTTATTCTGCAAAATATTTTCAGCTCATGATATGGATTGGAAAAAATACTTGAATCCAAAAGCTCCTTCCCCTGGTTCCAACCCATGTGTCTTTAGATTTATTTTAGTTCTTCTCCCGAGAAAAGGATAAAAACCTGAATATATTTAGATAAATTGGTGGATAGTGTTTATTTCCACTTATATGAAATTGTTTCATGCATTATTTACATTAACTTGCATAAAATGCCGTGAAATTGATACACAGTAAATTCAGATGCAAGACAGACTTGTAGAATAATGAAGAAAAAACAAGGAGTGTTAGTAATATACAAAAATTGTTACAGTCTGATTCTGGAGTAAGAAATTAGAAGCCATCATAATCACATCTCTCCTAGGAAATTATTTGAGATGCTGACCCCTCACTGCAGACTCAGCCCCCTCTCATTCTTTCCCCCATGAAAATTGTTGTTCTTAAAACCTGCTATGCATTGAAAGTGTGAAGGTGTTACCACACCTATAAATTATTTGAAATGTAGATGTAACTGGAAAAATCATTGGAACTTAACAGTGATAAAAATATATTCTAGATAGCTGTAGAGGAGTCTTTAGAAAACTGCAATTTTTTATTACTTTTTGTCAGTTTATAGTATTGTAGTATTGACACATTTGTCTTATTGCTGATATTGATCATGGATATATAGTTTACTGATTACTGATGAATTGCATTGATAAATCATGATAATAAATCCACATATTAAAAATCTTAAACTGTTTTAAACCATGTTAATTGATATATTAAGATATATCAATTAAAGATACTTGAAAATCACAGAGATAATTCTTTGTTTAGTTATAACTTTGACTTTAGTTTCTCAGTGAATCAAATGCCTGTGTAGACTCAGCCATCCCTCTGAATTTTCTTACAATACATCCAATAGATCTTTGTACCATTCTGGGTCTCAGATACCAGAAGGGGATGTACACAGATGGGGAAGTATAGATCTAGTCTCCTAGTTGTTTCACCTTTCTCCAGAATCGTTAGTACTTTCTCAGCCTCTCATTTGGAGAGAAAGCAAGCAGCCTTTCTTGACTACTGGTTTGTAGTCTATGCCCAGAAGAGAACTGTGGAAATGTAGTTCTTCAATGAGACTTTTCTCTTCCTGCCTAGTTTCTAACCATGTTCCCAACAACAAAAAGAACAAAAGAAGTTCTATGCAAAGTTTTATTTAGGTACTGCTGCAGTAGAGAAAGCATGTAAAGAAAGCAATAAAAAATATTTCTATTTATAATTATGTATTTTTTGCTTTAATGGGCAGAATACTGATTTTATTTATTTTTTCCATATATTCATCAAAATAGTAGATATTCAACAATGGTTTAATCAATTTATATTCTGCATGTCTATTTTATTTGATGAGTAATGAGATCTATGCTGTAACAGTAGGCAAAATTTAAGGTAAAACTGCTGGAAAAAAAGGGTGGTTAGGGAATATTTACCAGAAGGCATAAGTATTATAACAACACTTATCTGTGAACTTTATTATAAAGTGACTTTCGCAGCCTGAGATTATGGTTGAGAGCTCAATGTTTTGTTTACCGCATGAGCTAACTAATCAACAAAACCAATTTTGCTGCACATGCTACAGGACATCTCTGGTTCTGCTTGCTGAGAAAGACTTTGTCTTTGTGGAAGTATCACACATCATAAACAGTGTGATAGCTGCAGTTGATAGTCTAGTGATTTTACCTAAATTCAGAAGAGTACATCTGAAGCCATTTGCTAGTATTTTTTTGTGCTGTAGTTAATGAACCACAGAAAGGTGTTTTTGAAGCTAAGAGAGTTGGATATTGGGTATATTTTAACATGCTTTAATGTATAAAGACAAAAATTACATTTCTCACTAAGCTGGCGATAAGAAATGCTCTATGCTCTGATGAAGCTATAGACTCTCCTGTTGAGACTAGAGTAATGGAATTTTGAAGCTTTGCATTCTTTTTGCTAAATATTAGTATTATGAACTTCACATGCCCTCTTATCCCCAATAAAGCAGAATAATGTCAGGCTGCAGAGATAGGTTAGTGAGTGAGGCACTGACTAGGACCTGGCCTGATATTAAGCTGACTGAAAAGGATATGAAAAACTGCTGGTTGTGACATGAAAAATTTTTGGATGTAATAGATAACAGTGTAACAGCTGGCAAATGTTAATGATTGCACTATGAAGGACCATCACATTTCACAGTTGCTTAGGGGGCAGTTATGTGAGAACTGACAAAATATCACAGACTGCTGGCAGGGGATATTGGGAACCTTTATAGAGGTAGAATTTTCTGATGTCAACAGCACCTTAATAGCTAGATTTGTAATACCATAAAGGTCAGAGATTACCTTGGTAGTGGTATAAGAAATAGAAAATTTGGGTATATATATAGCAAAATTGAGACTAAAGGGGAAATGTAAATAAATGAGAGTTACGCACTTGAGAGGAGACCAATAAGGGAAAAGGGAGCTATGAGTACAGCTAGAAGGAGAGTCAAGAAATGGGAAAGAGATCTGACTATACATATTTCCACAAGTAGAAATGCCAGACATGAAAGTGCTGACTCACGGAGACATCTCAGTAGCAGGTGCTGGTGCCCATTTCAGGTTTGGCAACACAGATATTTATGTACCACTTCCTAAAAGAGTATATAGACAACTAACTCTGGAAAAGATAAAAGAACAAACCTCAAACGGAATTTCTCAGATCACAAAACCTGTATAGCATTTTTAATAGACAGGGGGAGAGGGGCATATGCTCCACGCCCTCCACTAATGGAAATCTGTAAAACATAAATAAGCATTTTGTAAGAATAGGAAAAATATAGTTGACATTGCATTGCAGCAATAGAGTAGATAATGAGTTCAAATTTCTTTCAATTTATTTTTTCATAGTTCTATTAATGTTTTTTCTTTTTTAACAAAATTCACTAAAGAGTTATAAGAAAATGTGTTGTTCAGCTACTCTGGACACTTTTATCTGATGATGTGTATAGAACTATGTATTTCATGCCTGTCCACTCATTTCCTTATAAATGCTGGTTCAATATTCAGCCAACATGTGCATTTCTATAGTATTACCTAAAACTTAATTGCAACATTTCAGTGTATATTGACTTGCTGAAGCAGGACTTCATTGATTTATCAGCAGGACTATATAAAAGATGAAATTACTCACCTGGGAGTATCAATAGAATGTCAGTGAAGAATACATTCATTTTCTGCCTGTAATATCTCAGTCCTGAAATAACACAATAAATAAGACCAAAACACAAAAAGTACAGCTTTTTCTTTTTTCCCTGTCACCCATGTCAACTTTTATTTTTTTTAACCTTCCTAGCTTTTAAACAACCTGTTATGCAAGAAACTTTCTCACTATCTTCACGGAGTGTTCCTGAACTTAGGATTTTTTTTGTTGTACGTCATTGTACTTTTGGAGGTATTTCATTCCAGCTTTTCTCCTTCATGGACACGTTAAGAAAAGGCTGTTAGAGAACAGCCCTTGGTCACCTTAGAAGTTTTTTGTCTAGACAGTGAGATAATCACAGTTAACATCAATGCAAACAAGGACGAATATTTTCAGAAAGCTCCATTAATTTCCTTTTGAGATAAAAAGCCTGTCAGAAGAATTTTAGAGTGAAATTGAAATCCATATGATTCTAAAAACTTTATAAAGTAATTTTTAATGAGTTGTTGAAGATCAATAGCAAAAGCACCAGTATACTAACAGTACCATAAGTTTTCAATCAGATACCTGTGAGAAAAGCTGAAAGCTGCAGAAATAAGTAGCTTTTTTCTGACTTCTTTTACACTGAGCTCTTTCAAAACAAATGATCTTTTGAAATGTTTCCCCTATGGTTTTCTGAACAGCTCAGTCTCCCACTGGCTCTTCTCTGATCACCTAAAAAACTATAATCATAGCCAGATACCCCTTAAAAACTATAAGGAGCTTCTGTGTGCAAGGTTCCCAACTACATGAATGGTTCTGGTTTTAAATTTCTCATCCTGGTGGCTGGTAGTAAATTGTTTTCAGATTCCTTCCGAAGTTTTACTTTTCAGTTTCCTTTTGTAAGCATATTGGTTTCTTATTTCTTCTATAAGATGCAGGTGCCCAGCCTGCCTCTGTCAAGTCAGGGCAAGGGTGAGGAGGATCTGGGACTGCTCTGAGCTGGACACATGGGAAAGTTCTATTTGTCTCCAACTCACCAACCACAGGGCATAGCTGACCCCCACAGCCAAGGGGGTGACATCTTAGGGAAGGTGTATTTAAGGAGTGAGAAGTGAGGAAAAAGATTAAACGATCCTGCAGATACCAAGACCAGTGCAGAAGAGAGGGAAGAGGTGCTCCAAATACCTGAGCAGCCTATGATGGGGTGTATGATGAGACAGGCTGTCCTCCTGCAGCCCATGGGGGATTATATTGGAGCAAATGTCCACACTACAGCTTGTGGAGGACACCATGCCATAGCACCTGGATGCCTGAAGGAAGCTGCAGACCATGGATAGACCACACAGGAGCAGGCTCCTGTCAGGAAGCTGCAGCCCAGGGAGAGAAGCCCAGGCTGGAGCAGGCTTGCTGGCAAGACTGGTGATGCACAAGGGACCCAATTGAGCAGTCCATTCCTTTAGGACTTCACTCCATGGAAATTACCCACTCTGAAGCAGTTCTTGAAGCATTGGAATCTTTAGAAAGGACCCATGATGGAAAAGTCCTTGAAGGACTGTATCCCATGAAAGGAAACTCATGATGAACAGGAGGAACAGCATACTGTAGTTAACCTCAGCCAGAACCTAAAAACTACACAGCTCTTCACCCATCCCATCCCATCCCATCCCATCCCATCCCATCCCATCCCATCCCATCCCATCCCATCCCAATCACCCCCATCCCTGCCCAGTGAGATTGGACAGAGAATCATGTATAATGTGTATATATATATATATATATATATATATATATACACATTATATATATATATATATATATATATATATAATGTATAAAAATCATGTATAATGAATGGTTTTGTGACATCACCAGAAATATCCTGCCCCCACCTTCCCTCTTCTTCTATCAGTCAAAAATGCTGAGCATGATGCCATATGGTATGAAATTATCCCTCTGGCCATTTGGGGTCAGTGGTCCCATCTCTATCCTCTCCTAACTCCTTTTGCACTCCAAGTCTCCTCACTGTAGGCGTGGTGAGAGAAGCAGAAGAGGTCTTGGCTTTGTGGAATAACTAAAACAAACATCCTTGAATTACCAACAGTTTTCAGCACATATCCAAAGCATAGCCCCACTCTATTTTGCAATTAGCTTAAGTTATTTTTCCCTAAATTAAATCTTTTTGCCTGTGGCAGTAGCTGGTAAACTGCCTTGTGTTTTTTTTAATCCATAGGCTTTTAAATCTTATTTTCTTCCCTTGTTCCACTGAAGACAGTGAGTGAACCATCCAAGTCTAACCCTGCATGCACTGTATATATGCAAAAATAGAATTTTTTCCTAAATAAATAAAATAAAACAAAACAAGCAGATACTTTTATTATCTATTTAATAGATATTGAATGTGGTATTATTGAATGTAGTGTCTTTGTTTTTGGAATTCAGGTTTAACAGGAATTCACAGAAGAATCAAATTCAGAAACAGGTAGATATAACACAGAAATGTGAATACTCTCTTCTTTAGTTTAACCATGTCCCTGCTAGTTATACACCAATATCCTGATAAGAAGCTATATATGTAGTTTAAATCATTCATATAGGTTAATTTAACAAATGCTCTTTTAAGTTCTGTAATACCTTAAGCTAATAAATATTTAGAATCTCTCTTTTCTTTTTCTTTGGTTGTTGTTATAGAAATAATAACAAATCTCTGTGACTTAATCATGATATAACTAGTATTTTTTAAAGATTTGTATAATGTTGTTCTACTTACTCTGGGAAAATTACCTGGAGATATATGAAATAGCTAATAACCATCCCTTCCGGATATCTTAGATGAATCTTAATTTATAAAGCATTTAAAAAGAAGTAATGGAAAGACATCTCAAAACCAGTAAACAATGTGCATGTCTTATTTTTCTGTAGAGCTGGACAGCTATATCTCAAAAGGATAATTTCCTTCAAAATCTCCTAAATCCTTTTTCTCTTTCCTGCTATGCATTTTACTCTTTACACAGTGGTGATAAATGAACTCATTCTCTTTGATTCTTCTGCCTCTCAGAATGGCTTTTAAACTTAATAGTTTTCTTTCAGTTTCTTCCCTTCCACTCTAACACAGCAAAATTTGTAGGTCATTTGAAATAGTAAAAAACAGAAAAAAAATCTCACAAAACCCCTCGAATATATTTCTAATTATAAAATTTTGTCTTGAGAATTTTCAAAAATAAATGATGTGTCATGGATGATAAATCAAGAAGCTTCATTCAAGCGTGACATTGATATTCTTATGCTGTTTTACATCCCCTTTGACACTTGTCTCCACATACAAAGTACTTAAATTGCTGAGTTGCAATGAATTCATGGAAGGGGCAATAACATACTTTTCTATATTTCAAACTGAAAATTTGCACTACATTTCTTCTCAGCAAACTAATTCTAAAAATTTTGTTGTGATCTGCTATTAACTTATTCTTCAAAATGAGCAAAAGGCTCAGACTCCTTGTCTCTGATAATTTTTTTTTTAAATACTAGCTGAAAGAGGATAGTCCCTGTGGGTGACAGCAAAATTAACAAACCCTGATGCGTACATGTGGAACAAATTCCTTGTGTGTCCTTGGAGTCATCATTATACAGGTTCTCAGTAGAGTGCTTTCTTTTAATCTTCGTGCAATCTAACAATGAGATACATATCCTTTATTCTGTCCTAAGGCATAAAAGCCTTTGCTGAATTTGAAAGCTACAGCAGTTTGGGCTGTGTGGGTTTTGTTTTGGTTTGGTTTTTTTTTTGTTGTTGTGGTTTTGGTTTGGTTTGGGTTTTGTTTGTTTTTGTTGTTGTTATTGTTTTGGTTTGGGGTTTTCTGGTGCATTGTTTTTTTTCTCCTCTTCCCATGAGGGTGTTGTGACCTATGAAGGAAATACAGAATTCAGGCCAGGAATTCCAAGAGAAAAAGACCAAAACAGTGTTAGCCTTTTTCAAGTCAAAATTTGCATCCCAGAGTAAGATACACAGAGAACCTAATCTCCTAGACTGTTTGGACTTGTGAGTATAAATTTGTTTATTATACAGTTAACTATAACAAACATACTTGCAATATAATATTTCCCTCCTCTCTCCACCATCATGTGTATGTCCAAACATCTGTGATAAAATAATTACATCAAACAGACTGAATAGTTATTTTCTCAACTAATTTATTTATCCTCTAACTCCCATTTTGCCTACATTTGAAAGAGTCTTTCAGTATTTCAGAATGTAGACATTTTGTCTCTTCTCTGGTGTAGGAAACTGAGCTGCAGAGAGAACCAGAGGTAATCTGATTGTATGAAGGGACTGCACAGAGTGGATAATTCACCTTCTTTCACCATTTCTTGAGCCAGTAGGTGGTTTCAATTTGGAGTCCACCTGTTTGATAAAAGCTTATATAATAACATATATAAAGAAATAGACTGATACTGGTCACAATTGTCTACTAAAGGCTTCTTTGTATACAACATGTGTCATATACTTTCTTATTACAGCATCTGCAAATACTTTGAAAATAAAAATTCAATCTATATTATAGAAATAAAAAGAAATAATTAAGAAACTTCAATAAATGCAACTACTGTTGCAGTGGGAGAGCCAATGCAAATTCAGAACTAGCAGTCCTGTGTCAGAACTTAAAACAGTTATCCATACAAGAACACTTAAACCTTGGTTTCTGTGCTGGCATAATTAATTTATGATAGTTTTGAGGTTGAGTTTTATGATTTGTGCTGGGAAATGGACTGAGACTACCAATTCATTCCTCATTTATCATTCAAAGATAATTATTTTCAGTTGCTACCATGTGGACTGGATTTGAATAAATATCTTTAAGGACAAAAAGGAGTCTACTCCTTAAACAAATGCCAGAACCAAAATTCTTGCTCATTATTTTTATCAGATTTGCTTTTATAATGCATAAGAAACCCAAGTTATATAATAACAATGCATTTTGAAATACAAAGATAAAGAGATTGAAGATTAAGATGCAAAGCTGGGGTCATTACAATAACACTTTTTAAAACTCTTTCTTTAAAACTTTATCAATGCCTTCATTTTAAGTCCAGGCAGATAGATAGCTGCTATATACACAGATGGTTAAGATTTTTTACATCATCACAGTCAAGAATGCATTTGATAAATTACTGTGTCATTTTTTTCCCCAAAAAATTAATTTCAATAAATTGTACAGTCAATATTTCAATCACATCACTGGAATTGGTGCAATACTTGGCAACAAAAACAGCAAACCAGTGCTGCTAATGTGCAAAAGAAGCTATGACAGCAAGATTTTCTTGTACTGGTAATCAGCAGTCCTGAAAAATACAGAAGTCAAATACATCATGATGCATTTCAAAATAAACAGTTCTACTTGAAAAATTATATCCTCATGCAATTGATTTTTAACAAAGTTCATAAAAACAGCATGAAAAAAATCAATTGTATTTGCCTAACAAGGTGACAGGCGTTTATTTCATTGATGCTGAATCAGATAAAATGAAGATATAATTTAAATAAGTACTAGAAAGTAGTAGAAAATCCTGTGCAGGCAAAGTTATCAAATTCTGTGGCAATAGCAATTACATTCCTGAAAAGTTTTCACTTGAGGAGGGATGTAAAGCTCTCAAGCTCAAACATCATCAACATTGAAATGACCTTCTTTGTCTAACAGATATTCCACTTACAGTGGTATTTCCACACATACACTGCCCCAGGCTGCTGCAGAGAATTGAAGATAGTATTTGTACAAAGAAATGCAGTGCCACCATATGCCCAGCAGGCTTAAAGCTGTTAAAAACTTGGCCTGTGGTATTCATTAGAGTAAAACCTGTTTTAGACCATCCTGAATAAAACGCAGCAGTAATAAAGCATCTCTGGTCTCAGGGTACAGAAGTGCAATTTTCTCTTTGTTGTGAGCTATAATTGGTGAATATATTAGTATTTGCAACTTGCAAGGAAGAGATATATTGCCTGCTATTGTCTTCACAAATATTTGTAACTGCTTTGCATTCTTTGCCTTCATGAAGGGTATGACATTCAAGAGCCATGAACTAGAAGGAAAGAAGTGTGATATTGTTCTTAGACAGAAAACTGAATGCTCCCCTAGCTAGAGGACTGTAGCCAGGAATCTTTCCCAAGGAAAAAATTAGAGATGCATATTCATTTATCTATGAGAGGATTTTCTATTAAGTGTATCTATCTCTTCTCTATAGGTGGCACAGAATGCAATTAATTAATTCTTAGCCTTAAAATGGAGCAGCATTCATCCAAGAGATTAATAAATGGCATGCAGCCTTGATACATTGCCAAAGCTTGCTTCAGTTTATTTTTGAATGATATACTGCCTTTTCATAAATACACATTTATTAGTAAAAAGCATTAAACAAATGTTGTACAGGAGTGAAAACAAATCTGCTTGCCAAATTGGTTATGCTTGAGGCAAACACGAGGATTGTATTTTTGTCTGTTTTTATTTTTGATCTTTGAAATAAAGCAGGAATAGTAGTTCTTCTGATTTCATTTCTATTTGAGCACTTTTATGGTTGCTTTCTGCAATGTGCTTTTACAAGTAATAATAAAAAAAAGCTCTACCTTTAGTAATTGCTTTCCTGATTTGTGCAACAGGTATTCCATTTAAGCAATGTTAAAATATGTTTTAAAAATGTATTTTCCTTCTGCATGTTCCTCTGAAAACTGACAATAATTTAAGATACCTTTATTACATGTTCTCTAGACCATTAGCAAAGGTATAGAAATTTGCTTTTGTCCGATAGTCAGCTGGCACTAGATTTTATGATTATGAAACAAGCCCAAATCACAGAAAAAATCTAGCCCCAGAGGAACAGAGAAAAATCTTACTCTTCAAAATGTTAAGTTAAACCCACATATATTCATGACATTAAGATGGTCAGAATATAACATTTTAAATAAAATATAGCAACTTTCATCTGCTGTATGTGAAGGTATGCTCCTGTGCTCATTTGCTTCTAAGATACAAATTTTATAATCTATTAAACAGTGATAAAATAAGCATGATATGCAATTCAGCTGGTCAGAGTCCTCTTTCTGTTGAAACATAAACAGTCGCATGTCATCAGTCATTCCACATTACCATCTTAGCCCTTGATGGAAATAAAATATTGAAGTGAATGACAAGTAGATATGAAATTGAGAATTTGGGGGGTTCAATCCACAGAAACTATTTAATTAGAAGCAGGTTACTATTGTTGTTATTATTATTATTATTATTATTATTATTATTATTATTATTATTACTATTATAGTTGTTGTTATTATATTGTTTTTATCAGCTGAAAAAAAAATAAGCTGGACCTGAAAGAGTATTTTATTGATTACAATGTTACCTTTTGACTAACTTCTAGAAAATGAATTAACAGTTTAAAAGGAGAAAGAGGAAAACCAACATACAATATTTTATAAAGTATGAAACTTCAGTGTGACACAGAATTAAATATTTTGTTTCTTTTAAAAGATATGATATAATGAATAGGGTCCAGAATGCATAACAGGGCCTTGACATAAGCTGTACTAATCTTCAAATCTCTTCAACTGATAGTTAATAAAATCATAGGAAAAGTGTAAGTGTGAGGTTCCACACTTGCATCTTCCATGAGGATGATCTTCATGATATTCATAAACATGGATATGTGTTGCTATAGGACACAAAAAAGCACAACGCGAGCTACTTGCTATTTTGCAAGGTAAAAGAGGAAGTTTATTTTCTGACTCTAACTTTTATACTTTTCTAAAGGTGACAGTGGATTGGAGAGTGAATGGGCTACTTCTCTAAAGACATTGGACAAACTACTAGTATATTAAGTCTCTCCACCCCCATGAAGGAATGCAAAACAACACGTTATTTACAGAAACTGTGTGGGAAAGTTTTCCAATAGAATGTAAACTCAGAAGGCTTTAGAAAAACTCAAGAATCAGGGCGACAGATATGTGTCCAGGACAGACAAGGCTGTCTGTGTGTCTCAGGGAGGGAAAAGGTATTAAGTGTTTAATAGACCATGCCAGGGGAGAAACTGTGCAGGACAGAAGATGCCATGGCTCCACATCAGACTCCCATGTGGGAATGCTCTGGTCACCTCTTGGCAGTCATTTACTATTATATAGCTAAATATGGCCTTGTGGATACATCTTTCCTAGTGTTTTCACTTGCTCATTTTCCTTGCCAGGTGTTCTACTGTGGAATTGAGATGCAGCTCTCTGCAGCAAGAGTTGTGGGTGGAGAACCAGTCTCAGAGACAGCATTCATCCAGCAGCAAAGGAGATGCAGAAAAAAACCAACCCAGCCAACCAACCCCTCATGAAAGATAAAAGGTTTAAGAACCACCACCGTAGGGAATATGGGTTATTGGTATGTATGCTAGGGAAACAAAACAGCACTACATCTAGAGCGGGTTGATGTTTCAGACAAGAGTAATTCCTCAATACAGGATTTTGGATAACCTAATTGCAGTGTGAAATCACCATAGTGGAGTTACTCAGCTAAACAGCTAAATCTTGTAACAAGATTGGTTTAAATGGATTTTATAAACTTAGTACTGACAGAACCTAGAAGACAGATTTTTTGGTCTTTGGAATAGTATGTGTTTTGAGGAGGGATATCTGTTTTGGGATAGAATACCTGCTGTGTAGAGCTGTACATCTGAGTTAATTGTTCAGATGATCCTCTGTAAATCTTCTCTCATCTTAGGTGCAGTTAGGAGGGAAAAAAACCCAAACAACAGAATAAAAATTTTAACCCTACCAATCTTATTTTTATTGCAAGAAGAGTAATGTGTTTTAAAACACCAAGTCAAAACTAGCCTAATTCTTGGTTTCAAAATCTTTAAATTTTTGTTTACTGTTTTGATAAACCATTTCTGTTTGGCCAAATGTTTCTTTGTCTTCTGAGAAGAATGTCAGTGGAGATACTCCACAAGTAACATCAGATGTGTGTGTCCTCTAATGTCTATAAATCTGCTGTTTTCCAGATGAAGAACCAAATTTTTTTTTCATTAACTTTGATTCTCTCAATCACAAAGCAAAATACATTTTTCTAAACAAAAATAGTGTTGGAGACTCCAAGACATTTTCCAAGATGTAATTATCAAATTGCATTTAAAGAAGTAGCACTGCAGATGAACACCCTTGTTAAAGTATTCCAGCTAAAATACTGAAAGATTATGATGATAAACAGCTTTTTAAAGCGTTGCTTTCTGCATTCTCTTGTAGGACACACATGATGGGACTGTAATTCAAAAGCTACTTGTTTAGCATGTGTACAAGCTGTAAATTTTTTAGTAGGCATGTGGAATATATTTGGCAATAAATTAAAAAGCTTTGAATAAACAGTATTTCATGCATTTATATACAGGAGAATAATTTCTTCTGTGTACATGGGAATGGGATTTCTGTATATATTTTTACACTCTCAAAATGAAGGTGAATATTTGTCCTTTTACACATCTTTTCTCATGAACATCTGGAATCTATCTAATTTTTGTTTCTGGCATTATTTTGAAAGTTTTTCTATCTGATAGTTCTCATTAAATCTCTCTTAACCCATAGGAATACATGAACAGGAAAAAACACTGTAATTTTAGTAAGTTTTATTGCACTGCAAACAACTGAGTTTGTCTTTCATGCAATCATTAAGACCTAATTAAAAACTCAGAACATCTTTTAGTTATCATTATATTTTATTGAGCATTTAAAAGTAAATTGTGACTGAGTTAAAAAAAAAAAAAACCTCAAAAGTTAAAAATCTTCTTAATTCTCAAGATTCTACTGTCCATAAATATGCCATACAGTTTACCATATTGTTTACTTCTGTTGTTCAATGAGGAGAAATTATGGACATCACATAAAGCTCTACTGTCTTTTACACTTCTTACTGTTTAGCAATCAAAATGACCATCTGCTTACTTACTAATGCTTTCCTAGTCAACAGGAATATTTTAGTTGACAAAACAAACCAATAGAATAACAAACAAATGTTTCCAGACACATCATCCTTATCCATCAACAGCAGGGGTAGGTTACATAAAGATTTTTATGCTTTGGGATTTTTTGTACTCCTTGTGAATAAGTATTCCAGTGTTCATTTGAATTATTTGAGAAGTCTTTTTTTCTGAAGTTTGAGAACATTTAGAAAATTGTTTTATAATTGACATATAAAGCTGTTAAAATAATAACTAGAATGAAATTTTCAATTGTTCTTCCTTTAAATTAAAACAAAATAAGTGAAACTATATTTATAACAGAAGTAGTTCTTTATGATATGTACAGGAATTTGGAAACATCACAGATCCGTAAAATGCATTGCCTAGTCAGAAAATGCAAATAAAACCATGTACATGTATGACTAAAAGCAAAATTTACCAAGATCATAAGTAAACATAGAAATTAGAAAATGGACAGAACTCTAGGGACTAATATTTATTAACCCGATTGGTACCATCCTGGGAACTAGCTCACACTGCAAGAAAAAGAAAATGTCATAAAATGGCAGTTATATTTTGCTGTCATATAAATTACCATAACTAAGGAATGTCATTTCTCATGCCTCCAATTCACTGCCATTACATAGCTGCACTTCTGGGGAATTATTAGATTGTAAAAAACCATCTAAACATGAAATAGAAATAAAAGTTAAGATAGCACAAAATAATTTTATGAGGAAATTAATTAATGAGTCATTTTTGAAATTTGTATTCATCCTTTCTACTTAGTAGAACACTATTAATTTTTCTGGTACAATATGTCGACATTTCTCATTTGTTTCTAAGCATTATTTCTCTAGTAAACTCTCTTAAAAAGGAAAGCCTGTGTCTAATCAGCAGACACAGATTTCCTCAATTCTTACTTTTCCTAGACTAACTGAAAGGCACCCTGTTTTCATTGTGTTAATTTCTTGTGTAGAAAACAAGACCATCCTAGAGACAAGCATATGGGCCTCATACTGTAGAACTTACACAACTGTATACTAATAAATCCTTTTAAATAGTCAGGAAATGCAGGAATGGTCATTGAGAATAGCCTTCTTCTATACATTGTCAAGTTCAGTAGGACAGATTTTGGTCATGGTTTAAGATACTGAAAACAGCCTTAAAGGGATCACACAGAGCTATGAGCTCACTAGGAAAACATTGGAAGGAAGTGTCATTTGATCCTGATGAAGATGTCATTGCAATCAAACTCCTGTCACCATTCAGACAGAGTTTATTACTTTTCAGAGTGGTGGAAGGTAAATTAGCGTCCCTCTTAAAAAAATTATTTCGTTCTATAAAAGGGACTGTCTCTTCATCAATATCTCTGCAACAGAAGTGATAGCTGGAGGTTAGCCATCATCTATTAGATTTGTGTCCTTGTATATTTTTGTTTATGGCTTCTTCCTTTTCCTCTTATCATTTGTTCCAGTGAAAACTCCTTCACCAGATACAATTAAAGAAGGAACAGCTGCTCCTTTCACCAGCCCTTCCAAAAAACTTTTGGATAATGAGACAGAATCTCAGCAGTAATAGCATGTTTCTCTAGAAGTTAAACTACATTGATTTAAAAACATTTGCAATTTTATTAATTTAATTGAATTTGTTCGCTGAATTTACCTGCATCAATGAAAAATGAACACATTTGCATTAGTTGAGCCTTTTTCTTTTTTTTTCATCAATATGGCAAAATGTTAACAAGATTTCTCCTGAATTTTAGAGCTTTCTAGTCTTACACCTTTTTGTAATTCAGTTATGAATCCATCCTGCATATGTTTGAAGAAAATATCAGAGTAATTATCGATGTAGTGTAAGCACTTCTTTAAAATACTTTGTCCCTCATATTTTATATCACCTTGTTACTTCATCTCCTCTGAAAACTTAGTTACGAAGCATAAAATTCATTACTTTAAAGTGAAAATTCCAGAACGATTTCATAGGTAAGAAAACTATACTCCAGAACGTTCCTTACTTATTTCTTAAGCTTCAACATTAATTACATAAATTAGTGTCTAGCAACATTAAAACAAAAAGTTTTGATTTTGACTTCCACAGTCATATTCAAAGTAGCATTAATCATTCTAAGGGTATAGAATGTGTATGTGTGATAGTTGTGTATGTCCTTCATTTTCCTCCTTTGCTTACTTCTCTCCCTTCTTTCAGCCAGCTTTCATGAGATTGACTTATGCAAATTTAAGTTTCTAAGTCAGAAAACTAAACCAGAGTTCATAATTTTAAACTGCTTTCTCCTTTTCCAGACATTAGAAATAAACACCGTTTCAATAACTGATTAGTATCAATGCAAAATAAAAAATCTACAGATTTTTACAGATTTTTTTTTACAGAAGTTACTTATTTCTTTCTAATAAATGCAGAAGAAGCCCAACATTTTCATCTCAAACTAAGGATAATATAGTTCAATACATGATTTAAGGCTTTTGAGTATCTGCTATCAGCATCAGCATATTTGGCTCAGTGTAGATAGATCAAAAAAAGGTTCCCATGTGTGAAGTACAGCCAAATCTTCAACTACAGAATACACACAAATGGAAATAAACCAGAATAATGTAAATTATATTGGATTTTAACTTACACAAGTGTGTTTACTAGCAGCAACTCTTGTATAAAATTGTTGTGCAAAAAATACTGTCATTAATTATTAAATTGCTATTCTTTCATGCTGATATTATCTACATATCATTCATTATTTGTGATTTACTATGAAACTAATGGTTTGTGCCACTTGGAATTCTTTTAGATTTTTTATTTCCAGAGTAAAGTTGTCCATGTCAAGGTTTTGTAATGACTGATGAGTAACACAATGCAGAAGTTCACAAGATCTTTAAAAAGGAAAAATATTCATAATGGCTTCCTTTCCTGAAGTAAGCATTAACCAAAACCCTCAAATAAACCACAAGTCAGCACGAAAATTATTTACAATATGGATCTTTAAATAAAAACATGCAATATTTTCTGGTTTCTGACTTTAGGTTCAGTAACTGCCAAAATTAATTTCTTTCTCTGTGTAATTGAGTTGGAAATGTATTTTAGTATTTCAGAGAGAGTTGTTTGATCTGGCTCTGTAAGCACAATATATATAAATTCCTTTTTTCTTAAAAAAAAAGAAAAATGGAAAAACTATATTATTTATAAATGTGTTAATGTGGATTTCAGTTCATGTCCAAGAGTCTAAAGATCTACATCAAGATCTATTTTATATTCCTCTAAACATTACAGAAATCACAATCAAATCTGTTATTTTAAATTCTGTAATCTTTCACCATACTGTCTGAGTTTTCAACATACTCTTTTGTTGCTGTTTGCATACATTTGCATAAACTGCCATCACTGGTTCCATTGCAAAACAAGCAAACAAAAAATTTTTCTTTTACTAGCTGTTTATAACATTCTTCATATTTCCTTGCTATTTGTTCCCTTTCTGGCTTGCATGGAAGAGGGAATGAAACCAGTAATTTCTTCAGGTTTATACTCCATTTACTCCCACTGGTTTGTAAGCAGCAAAGAATGAGCAAACCCTATAATGGTATATCAGGGAAGTACCTTTGTTAAAACCTTCTTTTAAGAATTAATTATATAAGCTACTACTATAGAAATGTAGCTCATGTTGCAAATAATAGGAATGAGAATCAGAATTTATAGCATGACCTAATTTATTGAACTCAACTTTTGAAAAATGCAAGCACAGTAAAAGTTTTGTGGTAATTTTTACTTGCTGATTATCACTGTCAACATCCTTTTTTAACTTTGTCCGCACAGATTTGTCAATTTGACAAAACATCATGACATCTCTTGCTTTGACATTTGCTATAATATCATTAAAATCAGCCTTTTTTAAGGAAAAATACTGTTAGTTGGAAGTACAGATTTGGCCTATTATAAAGCAATTTTTAAGTTCTATGCTATGAGATTCGTGAGAAGTTTTGAACTATGGGATTCAATTTAAATCAAAATTCAATTTTCCAAATGTCTTATCTTCACCAAATAAGTTTTTCCTTGCTAACAAATCCTATTAAGTTGTAGATAGAACATGAAAAGCAAATGGCTTTGTTGGTCAAAAATTTAATCCTATTGGTTCCCTTTGTCCAGTAACTGACTTAGGCCTGATTAATTAACCACAATACAAAGATGAACAGTATAAAACCAAATCCCATGGGGTTTATGAAAGATAAGCTGTAATTAGCCAGGATGGAAGTATTCATAAATACTTCTCTCTCTTGAGTATTTTTTGTCAGGATGCATTTTTTTTAAGTTCAGAGAGGAAACATCATTTAGTGTTAGTTAACTGGCACTAACCTTCTCCTGTGATGTGCAATCTATTTCACCTTCCTTAAAAATGTGAATGTCAGTTGATCATCTGCTTATCTGCATTTCTCCAGAATTTTATCTCCATGCAATAAAAATACTTGTTCTCTGTTTTTCAAGGTTAGTGATAATCTTAAATCTGCTAAATACACATTTGCATTGTATTTTAAGTTACCAGCATCTGAGGCACATATATATTCTGTTTCATGAAACCATTTTTCATTTTCAAGCATTTTAAGTTTTTATTCAAGCCATAATTTCATAGTATAAAGTTTCCCACTATGACAGGAGATTTTCAAGTGCTAACAAAATCTTTTATTTCTAATGACATCCTCAATATTCCACAAGCCTCAGCCTATTATCATTGGCTTCAGTAATGCACAGTGGGAAAAAAGTTTGATTCATCTGGAAATTAACATCAGGTTTACTAATTCTATAAGCCATTACTTGGAAAATTTTCTGAATGAAATTTCCTCATATATGCTGTTCTTTGTTATGCCAACACCATACTTATCTTCTGATGTAAGTGTAATAAGCAGTGTGCTACTTTCTATGTTTGAAGAGCCAAAAAATCCACCCATGATAAGAAGTACTTGAGAGCAAATAAACTTTGTTTGTATTGTAATGCAGGGAATCCAAATATCATCAAAACAGCTCTGAAGCAAAACTAGAAGTTTAATGTATTTATAAGAGTGAGGAAAAAAGTACATTTGGCTAACAAGTTTAATAGCACTTTCTTTACCTGAAAAAAATTGGTTTCAATTTATTTTTTTTCTTTAGGACTGTTCTGTTTATATGTAGTTGGGAATGATAAGAAATTGGACCACTGTACTATAGTTCCATTGCTTCCAGACAGCCAAAACTCTTGTTTGCAATTCAAGTATTAAATGGTTTTGAGTGAGTGTGTGTGTGTGTGTGTGTGTGTGTGTGTGTGTGTGTGTGTACGCATAAAAAGATTCTGCAGAATTCTGAGTCCTACAATATCCATTTTCACATTGCTTCTAGGCTCTACTCAGTTCCCAAATAGGCACTGGATAGTTCCATTTCAACTAACTCTCTCTAAAACCAGAGCCCACATGATAGCTGTTTTGAAGAATCTCTTCCAAAGACCAGTATAGTTGAAAATATATTGGATATGGTGTGTTTATTTTATCAGAATTCTTGAATGCACAAGCAGAGGATGATAAACATCCAGGACGGTATAGCCATCTCGAGTCCTGAGTGCAGTTTTGGGCAGTATAAGAAGGACATCAAACTGATAGTGTGTCTCAAGGAGGCTGACAAAGACAGTGAAATGCCTCAAGGGCAAGACTTACCAGGAGCAATTTAAGTCACCTTGTTTGTTCAGCTTGTAGAAGAGAGGTTTGAGGGGAGGTCTTATTGCAATCTACAATTTCCTCAGGGGGCACCATGGAGGGAGAGGTCCTCTCTTTGCTGACCAGCAATAGGACATGAGGAAATGGAATGAATCTGCGTCGGGTGAAGTTCGGGTTAGACATTAGGATAAGTATCTTCACTGAAAGGGTGATTGGTCACTGGAACTGGGTCCCCAGTTACAGTGGGGCACCTTTGAGGTACTAAGCCCATCAGAGCTCAAGAAGTGTTTGAAATGATGCTCTTAGTTTTATGCGCTAGTTCTAAGTAGTCCTGTGAGAAGCAGGGATTTGGACTTGATGATCCTTATGGGTCTCTTCCGACTTGAGATATTCTATGATTCTATGAACTGCACAAAGTCAGTTAAAAAAGAAAAAAGAGCAATTCTATATTTCTTCAGATATGTATATTATCTCATATTTGGGACAAAAAATAACCTGGCAACAAGAAGATAGAAACACACAGCTATAACCTCAACACAACCAAGCAAAATAAGACCAGAGAAAAAGGAGTTCCCTGAGTAGTTTCTTCCCCTACTCAAAGACACTGCACATTATCAGCACTGCTACTTAGACATAAGCAGGTCTCCCTCCACCTCAGTAGAAAGTTAGCATTGCTTTAAGATTTTACAGACGTAACTTTGGAAATGAGCCTGCTCATGGGTTTCTTCAGTGTATTGGGTTTGCATGGCCAAGCTTTGCTAGTGGGGGCATATAGGGGTGGTTTCTGTGAGATGCTGTCAGAAGTTTTCTCTGTGTCCAGCAGAGCCGACCATGATTGCTCCAAAGGTGGATGTGCCACCAGCCAAGGCTGGGCAGTTAGAAATTGCAGTAATGCCTCTGTCATATCTAAGAAAATGAGAAAAAAAGTTATTCTGCAGATGTAATTGCTGCCAGATAAAGGCAAAGAGAAAATATATGAGATGAACAATTCTGCAGACACCAAGGTCAGTGCAGAAGGAGGGGGAGGAGATGCTTCAGGCACTGAAGCTGAGATTCCCCTGCAGCCTATGTTGCAGACCTTGGTGAGGCAGCTGTGCCCTTGAAGCACATGGAGATCCATGGAGATCCAGCATGAGCTCTTGTCTCCATCTCCTCCTGGAGACAGGAACCCATGCTGGAGAGGCTGTCCTGGAATGACTGCACCACATGGAAGAGTGCCCCATGCTGCAGCAGTCTGGGGAGGGCCATTGCCCATGGGATGGGATCATATTGCAGCAGTTTGCAGAGAGTTGCTGCTCATGTAATGGACTCACTCTGGAGAAGTTCATGGAGAATTGTCTCCTGGAGGAGAAACCCCACTTTGGAGGAAGGAAGGACTCTTCTCCCTGAGCAAAGGGAGAAAAATCAGGTGATGAGCTGACTATAACCCCCAATTCCTGTTTCCCTGCTGGCGTAGGACATAGGGTTAGGAAGGACAGAGGGATGAGGGAAAGTTTTTGAGGTTTTATTTTACTTCTCATTATCGTGCTCTGATTCTGCTGGTAATAAGTTCAAGTAATATCTTTAATTCTAGCCTGTTTTGACCATGATGGTATTTGGTAAGTGATTTCTCCTGATCCTTAACTCATGAATCCTTCTTTATGTTTCGTCTCACCTAATCAGCTGTCAAGGGAGAGGCTTTGATGGATGCCTGGCTTTTAGTCAGTTAACCCACTCCATAAGATTATTTTGGTTAGCATTTCCTTTACTTGATTATGTTACTTTATAAAGAACACAAATATGTGTCCCTGTCCACCCCCTCACCCCCGAAAAAAGACAAAACTGCAAGGTTTTAAAAACTCTAAGAATTTAAAATCTTCATACCTTTACTTAAGTCTGAAAGATAATATTTAAAGTATTTTTCCTAAACTTACTTCTATTAAAATCTTGTAAGCAAATAACAAATGCCTGGTTAGTTATCCCTTGTTTTGTATATCAAGCGAGCATAAAAATAAATGAAAACACATTTAAAGGAAAAAAAATACCAACAAGAAATAACTGCAAATAAGAATGTACTTAATACAGCTATAGAAATATACCCTAGTGACATTTATAACAGAGATTAATTTTTAAAATCAATTTACTACTAATGTTGGAAAAAAAGAAATCATGCTACTAAAAAGAAAAATAATATGCAAGGTATTGTAAAAAAATCAAAAGCTAAGAATGATACAGATGCATTTATAATATTGTATCAGGATGTTTCCAGCATTTTGTATTGTCTCCAGGAGGATACTGCACTTTGAATTACTAAGCTTTACAAAGCACCAGGTCTGTCTTTTGGTAATTTGTACAGTATCTGGTTTAATAAGTCTGATCGTAAGTAAGAACAATAAATGTCACAAGGATAAATTACAGTTGGAATTTTCACTTCAGCACTGGTCCTGTTATATATTTTCCATAAGCTGATAATGAAGATTAAAATCCTTTTATTCTGCTTGAATGTGAAAAACCTGGAGCATAATTCAGAGCCATATTCTGAACAATATTGAGCACCTTAAATTCTCACAGGTCAAAGAATGTCTTCTGATAAAAATCAGAGTCAAATTTCTATTCAGCTCAGGTTAATGAAAGTTTGGTCACTGAGTACTGTGTTATCAGAATTTGTTTCATTGTGTTATCAGAATTTGTCTCATATGTTGAGACAATAGTTCAATTTAAGAAAATTGTATGGGAAATAGAGACTTATGTAATAGAACTCCATATAACATGGAGCTGTACTGTTTTACTTTATTCAACCTAATGATTTCCATTACCTCTTTAGTAGATAGAATCCATTTCAAAAACCAATAATCTCTTGAAATCCACTGAGCCGCAAATTAGTCATTAGAGAAAATTTTCAGAGTTCGTTACCTTTTCCATAGATTTTAGCTTTTCATTTCCTAAAAACCCATGTCTAGTGTTGTTCATAAGAAGAGAAAGGTAAATTATTCACTTCCAAAAGAATGATTCTAGTATTATTCATGCTACTCATTTATTATTTGCACTGCTGCAGTTTTATTAAAGGTCAACCCTGTATCACTCTTAACCTTGAATTTATGACTTTGTATACTAATAGGTTTTAATGAAAAAAATAAATGGCATCAAGATTTCATTGTGTGCCACTTTAATGACCCACTATTTTCTTAGGAGGAATATATTGTTTTTCTAAACTAGTGAAATACTCTATCTCACACACACACACAAACATACACACACACAAATAGAGGTATAATTTCCAACACAGAAGGGAAAATAAGAAATGTGGTTCGTGGTTCCATTTTTTCCATTGTCTTGGTCTGCGTTGTTTATTGCTTTTCCTAAGTTACACCTAAAGAGTCCAGGCTTTTTGACTAGAAGGCTGGGCTGAGAGCAATTGAGTTCTGGTTTGTCTCAGAAAATGTTCAGTCCATAGCAGGAAATTAGAAGAAGGCAGAAATCTGAAATATATTAGAGAAAAAACCCTTTTCAAAGTGCTTTTAAAAAAGGGAAATATGACAGAATTAAAAAATATTTTAGGGGAATCCAGTCTTATTATAGTAAGTAATATTTAGCAAAACTCTTGTGCCTGGATATGAATACACCAAAATTACTTATCAAATTATAAGAATCAGACTCATAATTCACCAGGTTTTTCATACTTGCATAAATAAATATTTCTTCCATCCCTGTAAAGCATGAAAAAAGTTTTGCTAAATAAGCTACCAAAGTACAATTTTTCTAGAAACAAAAAGTAACACCAGTGACAGCTGTGCAATCACTTGGAATGATTTATGTGCCCTGACTACATCACTATGTTGTTTACTCTATGCTTACACTGCCTAAATTGGCAATTAGTTTCTGAAAAAATGTATAGAGAAACAGGGAGCTGAATACTTGTAAGGCTGACGCTGCAAACTCTGTAAGGGCAACACTGAGCACTCTGGTTTAAGGACTACTTTGTGTAGTCCTCAACTGAACATGAAAGGCTTTGGCCAGGATAGATATAGTCCTTAATAGGTGATAACATTTTTACAATATTTAACAGTCATTTGAAGAGAAGTCAGATGCTTAAGGAGGAGAATTTTATTGCTTGTGAGGGAATCTGCCTAACATTCATGGCTGGAATGAGGACGTCACCCAAGAACTGTTAAATTATATATATATTTATATAAATATATATATATATAATTTTTCTCCTTTGATCATTCTGTGTTTGCTCTCTTAATATGTGGCTTTAAGAAAATAACTGTGTTCCTGCTTTTTCAAGGGAAAGACATAAATTTTTTGAATTAATTGTATCTTGCAAGAAAATGGATTGTAGACTGCACATATGGCCTATAACTTATTGTATGACCGCAGATATTGTTTGCGTATCTCTATCAGCATCATGCAGTGCTCACTCAGGACATGGTTGAAATGGATTAATTTAGAAAACTCAAGAAAAAATCAGAAGTACAATCAATTCTGTCAGCCTTATGGCAGTACCTCTTTTTAAATAGTTATGCAATATCTCAAGACTTTTTCTCAGATATACAACACTAATTTTTAAGCTATGGTGTCTAAAATTTGAAACATGAGCTTTAATTTTGAGAAATATTCTGAATCTACATTTTGACTTGAACAAGTGTTCAAAGATATCAACCTCATATCTCAGGATGGACATTCAAAACAAGAAGTATTGTGTGAGAAATTTGGACTGAAGGATTATTAAAGAAATCTTGGCAGCATTTTTTTCTCAATTTTACCTACCTGTAGCAGACTGAAATCATAGAAGCAAAGGAGCAATAATAATAACAATATGCAGAGTGCAATTGCTATCCATATTTTAAGACTGCTTAATTTCTCATCTACCATAGTTATGATTAGCAACCTTCTGAATAAAAGAGAAATACCCTATCTATTTGTTTAATTTAACCAGAAGCCCAGTTTATTTGTATGCTTCCATATCTGTTTCAAGTCAGTAAATAGAACCAAGTTTCATAGATTTCTCACCTCACCCACTGAGATCCTTTTTCACTGAGATTATAAATTTGTCTCTCTGTTATCTTTGGAAATTTGCATGAAGCACATTTGCATGTTAAGCTGTGTTCTGCTGATAAGTCAACAGCCCTCCAGATTTTCCAGATTTTCTTATCTAAAATGTCTCTGAAACTCAATCTACAATTAAAAAAAAAAGAAGAAGAGGAGGAGAGAGAGAAGAGAGAGAAGAGACAACTTACGGACATTGTGCACCTGGTGCTATATATTTAAACTATGTCTAATGCATCTGTTTTATTTAACAGTACCTCTTCTTTCTCTTTGCTTCTATATTAGCATTATCCTGATATGTCTCTTAATTTCACAGGTAAAAAGTATCTTTATATGCTGACTCCTTGTTATTGACCAGGAGTGAAAAAGTTTGAAACTTTACAAATATATTTCATTTTAATTAAAAAACACTAACCTCACACAAAAACTTGTAGCAGTCATTTGACTTTCATCTTGCCTCAGAATTACTGTTTTTCCTTGAGCCTTTTCAGCACTTATCAGGTAAAAACATAGTGAAATTTCAAGCCTTGGGAGACTCATCCTTGCCCTATTTTCTTTAAAATGGAGAGAAATATGCAAACTGTATACATGCCTGTGCCATGAGACACAGGGACAAATGCTGCATTCTATGAAGTGATGAAGTCTTAACAGTTCCATCCTTCCCAGCCCCTCATAAATCTGTCCTTCTTCAGCCTTGGCTCTTGGTGCCTATAGCAAGCAAATCCTAGGTCATGCAACCTGCCATGTCCCCAGTCAATATCTGTGTTCTGTTCTCATAGTGATATACACAAAAGGAGAACAGATGTGGGAGTGCTGGATACATATGGCTTATTCATGTGACAGCTGTGACTATATTCAATATCAACAAACATTAGCTGACTAAGCATTCACCAACAGTAAACAGCAAGTCTTCCAGGTAGGTGGGTGGTGAATCTCCAGATATGAAAGGACAAAGACAGCTCTCGAAGATACGTAAACAAACCTAACTCCAGAAATGCCCCATTATTTCCATTGGTCACTCCTTGGCATTAGATTATGTAACCATCTCCAAACCACTCAACAGTCGAAATTAATCCCATCAGACTGTGTAACGTCGTTGTGGATGTTGGATGGTAGATATTTTAGACAATACTTCAGGAAAAATGAAACATAAGGGAAAAGCTGTGAAATTTGAATTAGCAATATCTGCATTACTCTGGAAATTAATATTTATCATATAACCAGTTTCTTGCTGCTGCCCCCTTCTTTTTGAAAATAGGCTGTGATATCTTAATGTATATTTTTGTCTTTCTGCGTCCTTTAAGAAAATTTATTTAGAAAGTAAATATTTGATGTGAATTTATGAGAGGTGTTTGTTCTGACAACTCATTTTTGGGGGCGCTCTCTAAAATCCATTAAGTGCAAAGAATTCTGGATTATCTTCTGGATGGACAAACCTATGAAAAACATGGTACCATGAAATGTCACTAGTGCTAGTTTAGAGAACTGAAACTACTAGAGCAACTCCAAAGCAACATACTTGCTGTAGCTGGCTCATCAGAAAGGTGTGTGTATCATGAACCTGAGGACTTGCTTTGTATTCCCTATGTTGCAACAGCATAAGGAAATGCTGTACATTTCAAAGCCTGCAGAAATAGTATTAAAATACTATGCAGGTACAGGGAATCCAGCATGAAACAACTTCTTCTCTACTGTCTATTGGGGTCAGCTACTGAATAAACAACATCTTAGAATAAAATGCCATGTTTCAGTCTGAAGGACACAAGCCTCTTTCCTATAAAACAAAGGCCAGAAACAAACTGAGATTTATTTTACATTTATACAACTAAAAACTGGGAATGAATTAGACAGGTAAGTTGTTTGTATATATATATTTTTTTTTCTTTTCTTCTAATATTAAGGTATACAATGGTTTATGCCCTGGAAGAGATTTCCAGAATTACTTGACCTGTAAATTAAATTCTCCTACCCAAGCACCATCCTTGTGATGCATAAATAATAAAATATTACATAATTTTTGAGTGTTTTAGGAATACATCTCAATTAGCTAATGAAACTTTTTTTTTCCTCCTTTCATATATGAACAAAATGAATGCTGCTCACCGTGCAGATAACAAAATCCAGGTTGGTGAGGTAGAAAATAGAGACACACAATGGCACTATTAATACTAAGTAATGAAAGTTTAAATACAAATCTCTTCATTTATTTGTAAGAATTTATTTGTAATAATTTGCAAGCAATCAAAGAAAACTCAGCTGAATTAAAAAGCTAGATAAAGATACTGGGCCTTGAACTAAGTTATTAAAGCTTTTATAGGATGATAGGTCTTAGTTTTCTTCAGGATGCTAAGAATAAATCTACAGATATCTGTTATTATGCTGCTAAGTTAAAACTGTCTCTACTGGCACTAAAGTGAAATAAATAAATTAATGTTCTAAAATTATATTCTATATATGTATTTATGGCATGGAAGTTTCTAAGGAGTACAAAAGCTATGACTAAAGAAACCAGTAAGTTGTTCACAGTATTATCTTTAAAGACATTTAATAAAATCAAAATTCAGTGTAAAATGTCAATTTGATATCACTTTCCGCAAGGAATTTTTGCAGCTGAGCTTATTGAAATATATGGTTTTCGGTAAGTCTAAATTTTTGCATTTGATTTTATGAATAATATGTGGTTTTAACACCCTTTTCCTTTTAAATTCAAGTTATATGCAGATTTATTTTTGAAGTAGTGTTTTCCTTCACAGTTGCATTAGGTCTTTAATCTTAATTTCATTTGAGTTAAAGTAAAAACTCAGTCCCTTGAAACTACTTGTTATCGGCTTCTATTCACAGTATGACAGACACATGATAATGAAATCAGTGACATTCTCTTTTTATTTTTTCATTGTACAGAAATAATGATAGTTTTTATTTGGTTCAAAAGTAATAAAGACCATAGTCATTGCACAAAACTTTTATGTGAATACAAATCTGTTTTATAGATTTAAAGTGATCTATTTAACATGACTACATCCAAGTTTGGATAAAAATATGTAATTCAACCATTTTTCAGCCATGATACCAGACTGACAAATAAATACAAACTTATATTTAATTTGAAACTTTAAATGTAAGTCATGGGGTTGATATATATCAACAACTTAAGGTTTCGCCTCAATTTTGGTTTTGCATATTCATGTGATTATGTCAAGAAAATTTGGAGTAGACAGAGCTGATAAGTCTTAGGGAAGTTTTAGTGCTTTTCTTTCCTGTATTATTTGCAGGCAGGTAACCCACCAAAAGTATTTAACTGGACTACATGTTACTGTTTGTTCCATTTTTGGTTATACAGGTCAAACAGCAAATAAACCAATGAAAGGTTGTTAACTGAACCAATGAAGTACAAAGCGCATTCTTTATTGCCCTTAACAAGGTTTTAAGAACAGAAAACTTCCCTGGGTATTTCTTCATGATCCAGTTAACTATAGGCCTGTTGTACAGTACCTTTCAAAGGATTTAATGGCATGAAAAGTTGAATTGAATCCAAAATATCAACTATGCAGATGAGTCAGAGGGTAATTGTACCCAGGCTTCTACTGGGTTCTTGGTAAATAACAGTTATCATCTTTTTGCAATCTGCTTCTGGAGCGTACATAACAAAAATCAAACGAGATATGTAAGTCTCTTCTGTCTTTTTCCAAAGAAAGTGTCCCAAGTGTAACTGGCTGAGCACAAAGCTAATGGATAAGAAGAGGCCAGAGAGGGCCTTACTGTCCTAAGCCTGCCCATGGGAGCCAGTGTGCTATCAGATACAATCAATTACATGCCTCTCCTTGGAGAAGTCATGAAGACAGATAATATAAGGCACAAAGCAGAGAACAGTTTTTTGCAGCTGCTTCAGAAAATAATCTTTTGCAGCGAGTTGAAAACACAACCATTGAGTTTGGGAACAGGCTGCTACTGTGGAGAAAAAAAAAAAAAGCTCTCAGAATACCCCTATTCCAGACAGAAGAAATATTAATAAAATTCTGCCATAAAATGCAACCAGTTTCTGGGAATATGATGTTCACCTTAGGAATGAAATTTAATATCTGCCTTGCAATTTTCTGAGCATGGCCAAGTTGACCTTGGCAATCAGTGCGTTATCTAACAGAGAGGGGATGCCAAACCTAAGTTAAAACTGAATAACATGGGTGTTTTGCAGTTGTTTTAGTCGAAAACTAATGATCATCATCTAGTAATTTAACAAGAAACCTCCCAGGTAAAACCCCATCTGTCCCCAGAAATGGCTTTGTTTACAGATTTGCTTCATGGGTTATGTTGTTCTGAATAATTGTCTTTGCAGTGCCTAACATTAAGTCCTGCACCAGAAAAACAAGCCTTTATTTGCAGAGTTTGTAATGTCTAACTCTTACTATAGTACACTGCAATGTTTCTTATATGTTTGAAGGGTTTTATTTTATGTCCTGGAGCATTAATAAACCAAAGAAACCAATGGTATCCATAGTAACAAAACCCCAGAAACAGTAGATTGAAATACTATTCCTAGACACGCTAAACTCCGTCTGAAGCTGGGTCATTGTTTCATCCCTACCTCGTCTTTATTGTAAAGAACAGACAGCATTTTCTAAATTAAGAATCTACTTTCAGATTAAAAATTCATCTTAAGCAATCACACTGCACTACACCATCAATAATCAAAGCATACATAAATTCAGAAAATATCTGTCTTCACTGTCCTATTTATCCTCATATAATAATTAGGTAATGAATCAATGTCCACTTCTCTCAGGTGAATCTAAGAATGTGGTGCTGTGAAGGTGAAGTTAGATTAAATTTTTACTCAAAGGTTAGTGAGAAACTTTTTTGTATAGCTAAATAAAATTACTCATATTTTATTTTAAATTATACTTTGATTTATTTTTGAATTTAATCATATGTTGATTCCCTAAAATCCATTATGTATAGAGAAAATGTCTAGAAGAAAGGAGTTCCACTGAATTCCAGTTATTTGTTAAAAAGAGGTATTTGAGTTTGTTTTTGTTTTTTGTTTGTTTGTTTGTTTGTTTTTTGGCTTGTTAACAAAGTAAAACCAACTAGTTTTCAGGCATTAGCCTGATTTGATAATTTAAGAAGAATCTAATAGAAAGAAATTGATACTATAAAAGATATGATATTTATATTGATATAGTTATAATAATTATCTTTTACTACAGAATATATCTGATATTAAATGAATTTTAAAAATCAAACTTTTTTTGAGAAAAAAAAAGCAAAATGCTACTTCTGCTGTTTGTCTGCAAGGCTATAGGGAAAAAATTTTTATTACATAGCCTTGGATTTTATTTTGCTAATTTGGAAGACAAAATTTTATTCATTGACTTATAGTAAGGAGCCCTTTATTTCTTGCTCAGCAGATGGAAGAAGATCTGAAAGATTCAGTGTTCAATGTAAAGTTAATGTTGATGGGTGTTTTGATAGAGGGATACTTTGGAAAATCCAAATACTTTATTTGAACCCTTAAGAAATATATTACCTTCTCTGTTGTTTGCAACAATCTTAGTTACTATTTATGAAGTGCTTTTAATAGACCAATATGTATTAAAAAAATGAACCAAAACCCAAATTATTTTACCCATGTAGCTTTACATTGATAGCGTCTATTCCACTTTTGCCCATGTAGTAGAGCTATGGATTTTCTTCAGCAATTTTAATTTTGTGTTGACTACAAAATTTTTACAGCTTTCTCTGTACAGGTTTTGGATTAGGAAGGTTACTTAGGTGAGGATGATGTGTATCTCAGCCTTGTACTGACAACACTCAAGATGTAACCAATATGTGAATCCCAAGGCTCTTCAATTCTGTGTTCACCTGCAAAGAGTACCCTGATTTGCCCATCTTTTATCTTCACAAACTCGTCCTTAAATAGGAACTGGGAGAGTAGCTTTAAGGTTGTGTTATTAACATATATGAACAGAGATTTAACATATAGCAATGTGTGTTTCTATTTCCTACTTGCTGATTTTTTTTTCCATGAAGCTGTATAAAGACATATGCCTTTACCTTACTTTGAGAAAAAGGTGTAAGGATGAAAGAAACAATTGTATAAGGTATATTGACCAGTAGCAGAGTTCCAAGCATAGACCCGAACTCAAAAATACCCAGAAAATATATCAAACCTTAAGTATGAGATACAACTTTTGTCAAATCAGATTAGGGGAGGGGTGCAGGGTAAGGGTATCCAATAGAAGCCACCAAGGGGAAGGAGCAAGCCTTGCACTCCAATCTCGCTTCAAGGAGGGGATGAAGGACAGGGAACATTCCAGAAGGGAACAAAGGAGGTACAAGGAGATTGACAGGTGGATTGACAGACACTTGGCGGGACAGTCCTGGGGTAAACCACTCAGGGCTGAACCATTAGGGAAGCCAAATGAGGTACATGGAATGAACCATTACAAACTTATAACAAGGAATATTCAAAACCTACTACAGAAGAAAAAATTGCAAGATAACAGACTACCACATCAGTAATTTTGATCTCATTTTGAATTTGCAGCTGTTCTGCATTCACTTACAGACCTTTATATTTGGAGTTTAGATCATGGATTTATTTCTACAATATATTTGAAAAATCTTTATATGAGAAGGTTTCCTAAGTAAATTCTGGTGTAACACTTTTTGAAATGTCATTTAGATCACTCACATCAGAGTGATAAGGGACAAAATCCACAAGGAGCCTTAGACAGAATTTGGGATTGTTAGGCCCTTGAACATCCATAAGAACATAAGTGGCTCAACTCCTCCAATTTTTCACTGGGAAATTTCTTGTACGTACTAGCAGGGCTAATTCCTGAAACCCTGTGCTACAGAGAATATTTGTTTTGCCATCAAAATCCAGACAGACTTACTGGATTGTTAGTGATTTTAAAAGATTATTTACTCTGTTATTATTATTATCATTATGTGTTTGTTTTTGTTGATTTTATTGAGTATTTGAGATTTAATAACTAGATATAGATATTATTCTTATTAGCATTGAAAATTCACAGGCCAGCACTAGTTCCATCTAGGGAGGTGGTTTTGGTGTGTTTTCTTGTATTTGAGCAAAGATTACGCTATTGTTATTATTCCTGAAATCTTTAGTATCTAATAAAATAATTTTTAGCAGTGCAGATCTAATCATTACAATCCCCTGAATTATTTTCAAAAGCCAAACCAAAGCAAATCTGAAACCATTATAGCCCATCCATCACCAGAATTTACTTAGTAATTTCTTATAAACAAAGAAAAAAAAAAAGTCACAGCGAGGAGCTCCCAACTACTCCACAGTTTCAGAGCAAATACTGGGCTTATTACTACTAGTTCTGAATTGGCTGGGTAGGTCACATATGTAAATGAGATAACTCTGTATAGAAAAGAAACTTCAACTCATTTAATATTACGATTTTAAATGTGCAGTTTTATTTAGAATGAAAATAATATGTATGTTTCACAGGAATTTTAAAAAGAAAAATAAAAGAAAAATAAAAGAAAAATAAAAGAAAAATAAAAGAAAAAAGAAGCTTCCTTTTTTTGATAAGTATCTTTTGCTTTGACAAGCCTCCTAGTTTTTCATACCGAATTGAACACTTTTTTCCTCATTTTTAAAAGTGAATATCAGCGTTAAAGTTGTTTTCATGCTAAATTATCAAAATAATATATTCCTAAACTCTGAACAAAGTACACCTCAACCTTATGACAGTTTTATTTGGATTGTTTCCAAATGAAATTCCACACATTGGTCACAGCAAGTGACCCAATTATGTGAAGCAATTTTTTTTTGCAGTAGAAGCCACATACACTTTGCTGTAGACAAACTAAACTTCCAGAGATATATTTTCTGTTAATCTTCCATGTTTTTTATCGATATATAAAAAAAAAATTAAATTAATTTTGTAACTTTTGTAAGTTGTCTTATCCCCTTCAGGATTTAGGGCATCTTATTTATTAATGTAATAGCTCTCTTTTATTCAGAACTGAAAGAGATCATGACTAATTTCCTAAGTTTCTCTTGACCTCGTGCCTTCTACATTCTTCAGCTTTAAAAGTGAATAAGGCTGTCATATGGCTGCATATGCAGCAAAATGTTCTGGGGTAAAGCAATTTATTGCATCCATGGAAGAGTTGCCAATTTTGCTATTAGGTCGATGAGTTTCATACAGGGAAAAAATAATTTTCGTAAAAGTTTTGCCTTGAATTTGCATTTTACCATCTCATCTTCTATCAGTAGTTTTGTGTTATGTACTAAAGAAACTTGCCCTCTTATATGAACAATTCAGTACTGAAACACCTGTGGTTATGATTCATTCATTATGAAAAGAATTTCTATTTGACATAGGATTTTCAAGGATAACTGATCATAGCAGAAGTAAGACTGTAAAACTGATTTTTAGGCATTGAGTTTAGGTTTAAGAGACAAAATAATGGGAACATTTTGATTTGAAAAATGAGCAAATTTGATGTGTAAACCACTTAGAGAAAATCTAAGACGGAACCTCAAAGTATTATTCTTTGCATAGTCATTTGTCTAGCTATAGTCTTACCTCAGATTCATACCAGTTTACATCAAGATAATTAAAATCTTCCATCAAAACTATTTATCACAAACTCTTTTGCTTTCACTGGCCATTTTACTTTATATCTGGTGGTCTACAACAAATTCCCAACACAAATTTGAATCTATTTCAATAGCTTTTTTTCCTTCCAGAGAAGATTTCTGACTAGCCTCCAGTTATGTACACTTTTCCCAGGTTACTTCTTTTCTGTCCTTCCTCTATATATAGGCCATTGATTTCCCAAGCCTTTTTGTTTCTCCATAAAAATCTAAATTAATGCTAGCATGTCTGTCATAACATTCAATATATTACTTGATATAAGAGAATGACCTTTTCTCTTTCCTTCTCATCTTAGTGGAAATATTTCCACTTACTTTAATTAGAAGGGGTTTGAGCTCTAAATTCTCACTAGGAATGGCTGTAAAATTTCAATTATCCTTCAGATATTGACAATTCACTCAAGAAATTTCATAGCAAAACCAGGCTGCATTACCTACAGAGTTTTGTGAAGCAAAAATAGGCATTTAATTTTTTTCTGTTGCAGGTAGTGGAACTCATACTTTAAATTGTTTTAATGTAGGTTTCCTACCTTCCTGTCATTTACTTTTGAGAAAATACAAGCCCATTTTTCTAACTTTCCTGAGATCATTGCAGATAATGATGACAGATAATTGTTTGTCACTTTAAATGATATTATCTTGCCAGCTGTCTCACTGGCAAGAAAGACTGGGAAAGAAAAATAAGATAGATAGAGATTTTTGTTCACAACAGAGCCATTTTTATCCTACTTAGTAAATCCTGCTTAAAACCTTTCTGTTAATAAGAAGTATGGACTATCTAAGCTATCAATTTTGTATGCCTGGGCCTCAAAAACCACATTACATGATAACCAGAAGTTAGTATAATTTTCACCATAAATAGTACTGGACAGCACTGGTGCTTTGTTACAACAACAACAACAACAACAAAATAATATAAGAAATTTGATCTCTAATAGAGATCCTATTAAAACTCAAGTCAGAAGAAAAACCTACTTTTGGTCCCTATTTACAAGTAAAACCAACATAATTGGCTTCTATACACTAAAAAATTGTCCACAATTAAGTCCAAAGGTAAATCTAAGAGCAGTGTCTGTTTTTGTTGGGATTTTACAAATATCCTTGTCCACTTGTAGTTCTAGTTAAAAAAAAGATATTTCAGATAACTGGAAAAAACATTGAATAAAGGTTAGATGTAGGATCTATTGTGCTAGGATAAGGGGTAATAGGTTTAAATTGAAGGAGGGTGGATTTAGATTAGGTATAAGAAAAATGTTCTATATTATAAGAAAGATGTTTTATACAATGAGAGTGATAAAACACTGGAACACTGGAGATGTGCCATCCATGGAGACATTCAAGATCAGATTGGACACGGCTCTAAGCAACTTAACATAATTGAAAAAGTCCCTGCTCATTACAGGGGTGTTGGACTTGATGACCTCTAAAAGGTCGTTTTCAAATTATTCTATAATTCTATATCACAGCAAAAATACCTATTCATCTGTTTATAGGATGGTAGACAATGTACTGGTGTTCAAAGAAATACCCACCTGAAGCATTCATGTGTTTATGAAGCTTTGATGATTATTAAAAGGTTTATGCTTGTTTTTCAAGATTTGTTCAGATGTAGAGTGAAAACTGAACATATCTCTACAGAGAGATAATGATGTGCCCTGAAAGGAAAGTAACAAACATAAGTATAACATTAGGTAATTACAGTTTTCACTATGCGATTTTTTTCCTAACATAACTTACAAGGCAAGAACAAGACTGCAACAAAATCTAAAGTTTTGATATTCAAATTAATATCTCTGTATCTTATCTTATTTTGTGCTACACTTTATACTTCTATACTGCATCTTACATTTTCACCAAACATGACATTGAAAAGTTCTTAAATGCACTCACAGGCATAAACCTCAAAGGCCATTCAAAAAAATAAAAACAAAACATAATGGCAAAATTAAGATTATTGGATGTCCACAGTTATAGAAGGATTTAATGTTGACTCCAAGACTCTAGATTTATTTTCAGTATTCTAATGTCATCTTTAACTGTTTCTCAATTCATTCAAACAATAGGCATGCAACAGAAGAGCAACCCACATTTATAAATCTACAGGAAGGGATCACAATATTACTGATTGCTTAAAAGTATAAAAGCTTGAACACTGAGCATTCCTGTGTAAAAAGGTCTGACTGTCAAGACAACTGACAACTCTAATGCTGAGAATATTGCTGATTGTAGAACAAGCAAGGTGATTATTAATACTGCAAAGCTGTTTCTGAGCGTCTTTTGCTGGGTAACATTAAAAATCACAAGTACTTAGCTCCTCTTCGTGATTGAAGGTTGAACTTGATCAGGTATCTCCCACCAGTGGAATAACTTTCTTCCAAGATGACTGAAATTGCTAGCCCATTTGAAGCTATTTTCTAATTTTTAATAAGAAAAGTAATTTCCATTCATAATTACTAAGTTAGCCAAAGTTTTCCTGAGTGAATGTAACTTTTTTTTTTTTTCAGCTTTCCTGTATCTTCTCATAATAAAAATACTATCTAAAGAAAAGACTAAGAGAAACTCACACTGCATACCTTTTCACATGGGTAAAATATTACAAAATGTGGGAAGATGAGAGAGTGACACTAGATACTTAGCAAATGCTGAGAATATATAAAGTGCAGTAGTTTGTCATGGGTTACTGTTCACTTTTTGTCTTCTTCATTGATAAGAGTACAAAAATATGCAGATTGTGTGAAATAGTAACGTTTTTGACAGTGTTTATTGAACACTACTTCTGTGTTTCTGAGGAGCTCAGTAATCATAAGATTTGAATGTTTTCTGACAGTCTCTAGGTTACCTGGTTCATGATGTCTGATAGGCAGTCATTCTTCTAAGCTTGTCATTCTCACTTTGATGATATTGCATCTGTATCTGTAAGTGTTCTTCTAATTGGCTTGATTTGGGGAGGGGAAGGGAGGGAAGGGAGGGGAGGAGAGGGGAGGGGGAGAGGAGATGGTAGTAAACTAATATTACCAAGATCACAATAATCTGAATATGGTACCTCTAAGAGATCCTTACATGTGACTGGGAGAACAAACAAATTTTAGTTAAATGCTATATTGTTGCGTATGTTGGGTTGTTGTGACTCAGGTACAGGACCTAATATTTTTCCTTGTTGTACCTAATACAATTGACCCCAGATCATCGATCCAGCCTCTCCTGATCCCCCTGCAGAGCCTTCCTGCCCTCCAGCAGATCAAAACTACTACCCATCTTAGTGTCACCTGTCAACTGAGAGTGATCCTGAATCCTAATGTCATATAGTTTGACATGCAATTAAATAAATATCATAGATATTTAGCAACTTGTTTTCAGGCCTTGAAAGATGTAAAGATTGACCATGAATATTGCTCACTGCACAAGTGTCAGACTTGGAAGGACAGGAATAAACATGCATGTACATGCAAATATTAACTTCTACCTTGGCTGACTTTATCAGCTTCAAGATATTCTACCATGGCCTTCTGTATCTTTATTTTTTAATTTTGGTTTCCTTCCTTTTTATGCTGCATTTCCTATACATTATGGGTTAGTCTACTGTTTGAAGAAAACTGAGTGGTATGGTAATGGGTGCTACTGTACACATCCATAGATCTGTAATAGTTATTTCTGTGGCTGATACTACACCAACTGGTGACACATGAAAATGCTT
Organism: Taeniopygia guttata; assembly: GCF_048771995.1. Lineage (NCBI taxonomy): Eukaryota > Metazoa > Chordata > Aves > Passeriformes > Estrildidae > Taeniopygia > Taeniopygia guttata. The sequence goes on from NC_133024.1 coordinate 53,040,864, forward strand.
CAGGATGGCATTAGTAAAATATCTGTACAACTCCCTAATGGTTACCTTATATACTTCTATATCAGAAGATTCTTTATGTCCCTATATTAAACTGTTTAAAACTCTAGGTGTTGATGTGTCTTGAGCAATTAGTGCTTGCTGCTATTTTTCACAGAGTATCTAATGTCTATGTCTGAAACTCTATTTTGTTACTGTAGTCAAAAATGCAAAATACCAACACCAAAATAGGAATAGTAAACCAAAATTTAACTCTGGTTAAGATTGGAGTGGCATAGTGACTTATTTCGTATTCATTAAATTCTGTGTTCTTTATTAAATGCCAGAAACATAAATTTGCCACAGGAGTATGATTATCATTCCCTTCATCCTCAATGCAAATTTATTCACCTATAACACTGTTGCTCTTTTTTTTTTTCTGTTATCTTATTTCTTTTGAAGAAGAGGAAAAAATTTCAACATCCTCAACGTAGAATTAGCAACAAACTATCTCACTAAAAAAAGAAAACAGTTTTAATTTATTTTTGTTGCTGATAAGAATTTTCTAGCCCAGAACATTGCCTTCTCTTTTACAATTCTTTTATCTGTAAATTAACTCATTTAAACACAGATGGTACAAAAGCCCATCATTTACATAACAAGGAAAAGCAGGTAAATTTCATCAGTGCCCCACCTACTGTAAAGTATTAATAATATGCTTCAGCAGTCTTAATTACTTTGGTGACCTTCCTAATTTAACAGATTTGACTTTCCCCATTTTTAATTTTGCAGCAATAATTGGATAACTAGGCAATGCATGTACCTAAACAAATTAGGGCTTTTTAAATAAAACTTGATTATTCACAGTTCATTAGACAAAAAGCTGTATTTTAATATTAATTAAAATCACTCCTGCAGAATGTCACTTAGAATTCAATATCATGCTCTATTTTTATACCCACAGAATCATAGAATGGTTTGGGTTTGAAGGGACCTTACAGGTCATCCAGTTCCAACCCCCTGCCATGGGCAGGGATGTCATGCACTAGACTTGTTTGCTCACAGCCTAAAAGAACCTGTCCTTGAACACTTCTAAGAATGGGGCATTCACAGTTTCTCTGGTCAACCTGTTGCAGTGCCTCACCACACTGATAATAAAGAATATCTTTCTTATATCTGATATAAACCTACTGTCCTTCAGCTTAAAGCCATTAACCCTTGTCCCATTGCTACATGTCAGTGTGAAAAAGCCCTTTTCACCTTTCCTTTAGACTCCCTTAAGGTTAAAGTTATTCAGAACAGTGAAAAGCTGTATATAAATTAATCCATCTGAAATATATTAAAACTGCTCATATAAATGTATTTATATTTATGGTTTGACCTACAATCTGCTTTTTGACCTCACTGAGAAAGGCCAATTCAACATTATGAAAAAATTCAGCTTATTTTTTCTTTTTAGATATTAGATACTTTTTTTAAGATATTTAATTCAGTTATTTTTCCTTCTTAGATATCTACATTTCTGCCATTGGAATTGCATCACTGAAAATCACAATATCAAACAACATGATATCCTTAGCTCTGAATATCAAGGTCCAAAATATTACTATTGATTGATTAACATACCAATGTTTCAGTTGTTTCTTATGAGGCTAGAATTTTAAAACTTATTTCAAATAACATAAACCTATTCTTCCTGAGATAAATAAAAAAATAAAAATTAAAAAAAAATACAATTGCTTAAATATTAGGAATATGAAAATTCTTTTCCTCAGTATTGATTCTAAGAATGTATTTTCCATAAGGTTTTTTATTAATTTTACAGCTATTTTACAGAGCCAGTCTTAATGTTGATTTTAGGCTTGTTTCCAAGATTAGAACTTGAGTGAGATGATACAAAATGTATGTTGTGTCAAAACCACTAGTGTTAAGGTAAAAAAGGAAAAATGTGAAGAAACACTTCTGACAGGAATACTCTTTTTCATCATAAATCTCACAGTCTTCTCTTGCTCAGTAGGTAGTTTTTGGGAATGTTTTGGTCATTTTCTGAAGGTATTTTTATGTTGAAAATTAGCTGCATTATTTTAAGAATATTTTGAGCATTTTTTATACTCTTAAATATCTCTAAGCAAAGTGTGAATAAAAGAAATTCCATACATCCTAAAGCAGGCATTATGACTGGAGAAGATGTAAATAAATAAATGAGCATAGCCCGCCAACTTACTCTTGAGAAATTACTGCTGTATTTTTTCCCAGCTTAACTTTTCTGTGAGCATTCATATTCATGAAGGCAAAGGGTCAGTTGCATGTATGACTTAACCACAGGACATTTTTATCCTAGATACAGATCTAATTGAGGCAGCTGAAATGTGAGCATATTTTGCTTATCCCTGACCTACAATTTCTGTCTGTTCTAAAAGCGAGAATTAGTTTGGTCACCCTGCTGTCAGCCCAGGGCAACTTCTGACAAGAGATTTCTAATACACTGAACAGCACTTTACATTAAGTGGTACTAATTACTGGGGCTGGGTAATAAGTTTGACCAGAAGTTGGAAGCATAACTGCAGACTATTTGAAAATTCCAGCAGGAACTACTGACATAGTTATTACTGTTTACTTTCTTATTTATTAATGCAATAAGAATAAAAACTCTTAAAGCCCAAATATTCTCCTGTGTGTTTCTGTGTATTTAGTTATGATAAATAGTGCCTTTTAGATTGCATTTGCTAAAAGAAAGTCAGAATTTATAACCATTTAATAAATAAGGACTGGAAAATTTGGGGTAAAAAAGACTCATGGAAGTTTCTGCTTCCCAATACTCTGTCCATCCTGAAACACTGCATCATTGTTTGGAAACAACAGATAGCCCTTCAGGAGTGTCGGGAGGGAAGTTAAAATATTTTTCTAACCTCTACTCTGAATTACCATTTGGTAGTTACATATATTTGTGTCGTGATTGCTTCTCCATTGACATAATAGGGATGGTAATATCTATGTCAAATTTTAAAGCATCCTGACTGAGATTAAATTAATTCTTTTTCACTAATATTATTAGTATTGGTACATTAATCTTGTTCTCCTTGGGGCAGAAAAATAAAATAGGAAAAAATCAAGTGTTTATCTACATTTATTGCCCCCTAATGTTAGAGTAGTTTCTCACTGAGTATTTTGCAGTTTCCTATTGCTTTTATCCCAATAACATTCCATCTTTTATTTCCAGGTACCAAGGTACTGCAAAGGAGGTTTCTCAAGGGTTTCCATGAAGAAACAGAGACTATTGATCTTGAGAGGTTCTGTAGAAGATTTTGGCTTTTTAAATTTATTGATTAGAAGGAATGTTAGAGTATGTGTTATTATCTGTATGGATTCCAATTGTCCTGGAGATTTTTTTACAGAAGTTGTGAAAAAACAAACCCAGTCTGTGAAAGCAAGTCCTTTGGAGCTATTTTAACATAAGTGCATAATTATTCAGAACTTTTATAATACTTTGGCTTTCTTAACACAGTTGAACACTATGCAGATAACGGCCAGTCCGTACAATGTAATCCCCATTTTTAGGGATGCTGAAAGAGTTTTCTGTATTTCATTTGCCTACTTTCCTGTCTTCTTACTCATAATTTTTCTGTGGTGATTTTAACAATTTTTTTATTTCTTGTTTTTGTTTCTTTTTAGCTCTCTGCTAAATTCTGCCACTGCTTTCCGCTAAAGTAACCTATTTCAATGGAAATAAGCAGCAGATTTGAATTCAGAAAGATATATTGTATGGGATTCATCTGATAAAAGCAGATGATTCTAGTGTCTTCATCTGAGCTACCCAAGGGTGTCTTTATGGCTAATAGACAAAAATAAGTACATCTAAAGCATTATTAATTTTATACAGTTAAAGGAGGTGGTTGTCCTGCTTTTCTCTACACTGGTGTGGCTTCACCTCAAGTTATGTGTGTAGTTTTGGGTGCCACAACATAAGAAAGACAGAAAGTTATTAGGAAGCATTCAAAGGAGGGCTGCTGAAACAGTGACAGGTATGGGAGGAAGCTGTGTGAGCAGCTAAGGTCACTTGGTCTGTTCCGCCTGGAGGAGACCCACGGGAGACCTCGTTGCAGTCTGCAACACCTTCATAAGAGGAGGAGGAGGGGCAGACACTGTTCTGGACACTCTGTGATGGGATCTGAGTGATCCTTGAAGCTGTGTCAGGGGAGATTTATACTGGATATTAGGAGAAGGTTCTTCACCCAGAGGGTGGTTGGACACTGGAACAGGCTCCCCAGGGAAGCAGTCACAGCATCAAGCATGACAGGGTTCAAGAAGTATTTGCAATGCGCTCAGGCACATGGTGTAATTCTGTGCAGGGCTGGAAGCTGAATTCCAATGATCCTTGTAGGTCCCTTCCATTTAACATATTCTGTGATTCTGTGACTCTGTCCTGAGGAAACCATTTATAATGAATCAGGTGGCTTCAACCCTAAAAGAAGAAATTTCCAGCTTGGGAAAGTGGAAAAGTGAGGCCCTTATCATATAGATGAGCTATACTGCAAAAGAGAAAAACAAAAGGTCTCTGTTGTGAGAATGAAGGATACGCTCTGCCCTTGACCATCTAGCATTTCAAAGTTCCTAGATATTTTATATATAAATATGAAATTGTGTTGAGTATGGGAACAGGACGTGTTGGGTTTTTCTAAGAGAATATATTATTTTTAGGAAAATATAATGTCTTCTGAGTTCACTATGCTCACTTCTAAAACAAATAACTTTGCTGTCCTATTTACTTATATTTTCTTTTGTAAAGATTGTTCAGTGTTCTGTAATGTAAGTGAAGACTGTTCAGGTTTTTTACATATACACTGTTTCAGATATTTCAAGATCTCTTCAGTTTCCTAAACGTGATATTTGGATATTATTTGAAGTGACCTGTCTTAGCATACTACTTAGTTTCCACCTGCTCTGGAAGTGGTGCTGTATTTTAGCAATTCTCTCAACACAGACAGAGTCAGGTTTAGAAAGGAGACATTGTTTATTTTGTGCGGGGTGCAAGGAGAATGTTTTCCACAAATAAAGTATGCAAATGAATAAAAAGTGAAAGAATTTATACATGGAATTCTGCATAAACCCACCTACCTAGTACATTTTTACCTCCCACTTAATACATAATTACTTAGTTTACACAGCCTTACACAACACTTTTCACCTTGCCTGCATGGGCCTTTTTGGAGGCCTCTGGTGATCATCTGGGGAGGTGCTCCCCTCCTCAGTTTTGAGCAAAGTTCAGGATGTGCAGAGCCCAAGGTCGAGTGGCAAAGAGGATGTGATCTGCAGCATAGTGCCACATCTCAATCAATTACCAATCAGGACATAAAATACAAAAGTTTTCCATAAGCATTAAGCAAGACCTGCCTAACATACCTAATAGCATAAAGTTGCAGTCAAAAGATGGGTTAAAGGTGAGAATGATACCATCAGCTTCCATGCACAACAGAGATCAAAGGAAAGGACAAGGACAGAGAATTCTGTTTAAAGACATCAGAAAGAAAAGGTTGATTATTTTCATCCTCTAACTTACTGTTTTGAATAAAATTCAGCTTATCCAAAGGCAGATACCTATAACAGCCCAGATAAATCCATATGTAGTAGATCTACATTTAGACAGTTGACTAGATTATACCATTCCTCTAGAAACAAAAAAATGGCTAATGTATCTAAATAGGATAATAGAGAAAAAATAGAAATAAGAAATTTAAAAGATTTCTCATTTAACTAATTCTTCAGTACAGTTTTCTGAAAATTTTAAATTATTCAAACTTTTGTCTGGAAGCTTCACTAGCATGTAAGAGACAGAGGTCTCTTGCTATTATAAATCAGGTAAACTTGTATCCATCCAGGTTCATAAAACCTGGAATTTTGCACAGAGATTTTAAAAACATTCCTAAGATCTAAATACTCCACAAAACATAAAATTTTAATTTAAGTTTTTTAATGTGAAATTTTCTCTGCTTCAGGTTCTAATGGAATTATTATAGCATATGCCCATTTCCTCTCACTTGTGGAAAGGAACAGTAACCTGTTGGGCATTAGATTAAAAGCTAAGGTAGGGAGAGTGAGAGTTTTTATGGCTTGTATGCACAAAGTCATATACCTCTGTGAACAGATGGTATTTGGATACTACAATAATGCAAGATAGGGCTGATATTTTCAAATCTAATGCATACTTACATAAAAACAATAGCAGAGGATGGTCTGTTAGAACTTGAAAGCAAATCTATTCCACCTCCTTTTTCTCTGGTAAAATAAGTACTTTTAGACCTCTGTATTGGGTTGATCCTGGCTGGATGCCAGACACCCATCAAAGCCTCTCTCTCACTCCCCTCCACAGCTGGACAGGGAAGAGAAAATATGGCAAAGGGAAATGAGTTGAGAAACAGACTGGGAGAAATCACTCACCAAATACAATCACAGGCAAAACAGATTTGAATAAAAGATATTAACTGGATCATTGCTAACAAATCAGGGCAGGATAATGAGATGTTAAAATAGACCTTCAGCCCTCTTCTCCCTTCTCCTCAGCTCCACTAGTGGCACGGGAGACAAGAAAGGGGTTTACAGTGAGTTCATCACACATGGTTTCCCCTGCTGTTCAGGGAGAGGAGTCCTTCCCTCCCAAAGTGGGGTCCCTTCCAGGGAAGATAGTTCTTCATGAACTGCAGCAATTTGGGTCACTCTTCCACAGGGTGAAGAACAGACTATTCCAGAGTGGGTCCCCTACAGGGACACAGATCCTACCAGGAAACTTTATCCAGCATGGGTTCCTCTCCACAGGTCTTGTGTAGCATGGGTCTTCCACAAAGTCACATCCTCCTCTCAGGCATCCACCTGCTCTGGTGTGTGGTTCCTCCATGGGCTGCAGGTGGATCTCTCCATGTCTATAGTTCTCCATGGGTTGCAGAGGCATGGATGCTTCACCATGGTCTGCACCATGGGCTCTAAGGGAATCAACTGCAGTGTGCGGAGCATGTCCTTCCACTCCTTCACCACTGACTGGAGTGTCTGCAGGGACTCCTGTCATGTGCTTTCACTTTCATCTTCTCTGTCCACAATTACCTCTCTGCAATAACTTTTTTTCTTCTTCTTAAATATGTTATCATGGAGGCATTATCACCATTTCTAATTGGCTCAGCCCTGGCCAGCAGCATGCCCATGTTTGGAGCCACCAGGGACTGGCTCTGCTGGACATGGAAGAAGCTGATGGCAGCTTCTTACAGAAGCCACCCCTGTAGCTCCTCTTTTACCAAAGCTTGGCCACGCAAACCCAGTACACAATCTCTCTGACTAATTTTTTTGCTGTTTCTGTTGTATGCTGTTACAATATGTGAGACCATGTAATACAGGGAAAAGCAGGGAATTTTTTTGACAAGACTTGTGCTAGTCTGCTGTTTTACAGTTTGCTCTTCTTCGAGTTTTAAATACTCATTGTTATAAGTTTGTAATGGTTCATTCCAAGTACCCCCCGCCAAGATTCTCCCACCAAGTGTATGTCAATCCACCTGTCAATCTCCTTGTACCTCCTTTGTTCCCTTCTGGAATGTTCCCTGTCCTTCATCCCCTCCTCGAAGCGAGATTGGAGTGCAAGGCTTGCTCCTTCCCCTTGGTGGCTTCTATTGGATACCCTTACCCTGCACCCCTCCCCTAATGCCTTCCTATTGGTAAAAGATTGTCTCCTCCCCTTATTCCTGCCTCTCCTTAAAAACAGCTTTTTTGCCCTCAGTTATCGTATTCTTTAGTATCCAGAACCCCTGTGTAGATCTATCTGAAAAAGACTTTCAGGATTGCCAGGTGCTGCTGAATGGGCTACTGTATGGGAAACCACAGGGCTCAGAAAGATATCATCCAGCTGTGTCATAGGATATAGGGATGCCATTTTATGATGTTATTTATACTTCTAATTCTCCTGACTGTATATATATAGAATAATAGAATCATATATTCATAGAATCATAGAATGGCTTGAGTTGGGAGAGATCTTAAAGATCATTCATTTCCAACCCCCCTGACATGGGTAGGGACATCTTCCACTAGAGCAGATTGCTCAGAGTTCCATCTAAGCTAGCCTTGAACACTTATAGGGATGGCACATCCACAAATTCTATGGGCAACCTGTTCCAGTGCCTTGCTACACTCACAGTAAAGAATTTTTTCGTAACATGTAATCAAAAGCTGCTCTTCAGTTTGAATTCATACCCCCTTGCTCTGTAACTACATGTGCTTGCAAGATATCTCTCTTCTTTCTTGTAGGCTCCCTTCAGGCACTAGAAGGCTACAATTAGGTCATTCTAAAACCTTCTCTTCTTCAGGCAGAACAATCCCAATTATCTCAACCTTTCCTCATAGGAGAGGTGCTCTATCCCTCTAACATTTTTCTTATAGATAACTGAAGTCCAATGTGCAGAGATATGTATATGTAGATAATATACGGATATTAGTTATACATCTCTACCAAAAATGAAGTCTTTTGTGCAATCTGAGTATCAACCTGAAATATAAAGTTAGATAACATGCACTGAATTGCTTTTAAATCTTTGCTAAAACACACAACCCCATTTTCTTATGTCTTACAAGATATGGGAAATATCATGGCAGAATCTTAGATTTCCTGGCAACATCAAGCCTTAAAAGCACAATTGGAAGGATTGTGGATTTTTTTTTAATTTAATAGATTTTATTTCTCAAATAATGAAATAGACTTTATATTCTAAGATATAAAGATCAGTTACACATTATTCATCTGCACGCCTTATTATATTTCTTAAACTTTCTTTTGTTTCAGAGGTCACTTATGGTGAATTGAACTCTTTAGTTCTAAAACTAATGTAAATAATGCAGATTGTTTAATGTAATGACCTTTCATAACAATAGATGAGTAGAGAACTGTGACTTGGAGCTATACCATAGTTTTCCTAACAATGCTGATAATTAAAAGAGCCATTAATTCAGTGAAGGTACAAATACATTATAGCAAGAAAATACACTCCACTGCCTTCACATTTGTATATGTCATATATGATATTTTTAAATTAGTACAACACCAACTTTTTCCCGTAGAAGTGTAAGTGACTTGAGCATAAACTTTCATTTAACTTAACTATATGGAAAAATTATTTTCCTACGCAGAGTGAAAACAGTAGGGAAATATGAATTAGAGTGTTCAAACAAGTATTTTAAAGTGTCCATCATTCAACACATTCTACACATCAGTAGTCCCAACAGAAATACTTAATAATGAAGAACTTCAGAATGTGATTTTCATTATGTATGCTTGCTTAAAGAGGTGCTTGAAAAGGCTTTAACTGGGAAACAAGCTGATGTTATTGCTTAACATTACTTAAAAAAGTATAATTGCTCATAACTGACTACTTTTAGCAGTTAGATTTCACTGCATTTAATGCAGGTATTGATTGCCTAAATTACAAGTAATAATATTCCTAAATGTTGAGTGGAATCTATAGATATAAGTAAAACATATTTCTATTCCCTCTGAATTCAGGAATGTAGAACAGAAATGCTCATTGAAATTCCAATAACCTGGATAACAAATTAATGGAAACTAAACTCCTGTGTTCCTGCATCTGCTTTAAGTGCACCTTCAGGTTATAAGCAGTGAACAGTAAACAAATACATATCATAGAGTGTACTGTAACTGAAATTTACAGGTCTGCTTTAGTACAGACCTGTAATTTTTTTTTTTATTAAAAAAAAATCTTTTCCTTGTTACAGCATCTCTAGCATTTTTGCAAAACTTATTAATATTATACAATGTAATATCATATCTACTGCAATTTGACAGCATTACATCTTTAGATGCTGGGCACAAGAAAACTATGTGAGTTTTAATGTTCATAGTGCACAATAATTTAAGTTTTAGTGGAAAGCATAGGCAGATTTTATAAGTGCTTTTTAACTGCACAAAAATACACCATTTACTTTGAAACATTTTAAAATGAGCATCAGGCAGTGTTTAAAATCTATCTAGCTTACAGAACTGTAAGCAATGACCCACATAAGTGTCACAGAGAATTAAAATATTTATTTCTGTACCAAATTGTAATGTACTAGTATCAGTATTATATTATGCTTGCTAAATTATCAGTTTCAGTAGTTTCATATCAAAGAACTTTACAAGCATATGGTTTACATTTCTTTATTTTCATATCATTCAAAAAGTGTGCATGACTACAAGAATCATAATGGTCATCTTCACAGGCATGGATGTAAAGATAGCATGGATGCTATCTTTTTGCTAATTTTTTATTTTGTTCTTTTAAAAATTCAGATACATTACCACTAAAAGTAATGAGAAACCTAGTATCCTATACTACCAATAAATCAAAACTAATGCAAAAAAACTCACATCATAATACAAGACAGCCTTTTGATAAGAGAGAAAGTTCCATGAGCCAAACCATCCAAAGTCTTTAGTTTTTATGGCATTATTTAATATTTTGCATTTCGCCTAATGTCCTACTGATATCAATTTTAGTCTTCAACTCCTAGCCATGGCTCTTGTTAAATATTATTTTTTCTTTTTAATCAGGGGAGTTGATTGCACTTCTTTTTAATTATGTGTTCTAACTGCTTGCAGTTTTTCATTCTCCATATCCAAACTTTTCATATAGGTTTATCATTTCCTACCTGGTATATCCCTCTGTGTTAATCCTGTTGCACATACTTTTATGTGTGAAAATATTTACACTTTTATAAAGATTACCTGCAAGATAGCTTGCAGAACAACAAATCTACAGATTGTATTGTAATATTTGTGCAATTTCTGCATCTAGATAATTTTTTTCCGTGATCTCCAGGCCACAATGTGGGTTATCTCTTCAGTAATCATTACTTTGTGATAAACTGTGTTTAAAACTATATGAATTAAAAGAATACTTCAATATTTTCTCACAAGCTCTCTTGTGTTCTTCTTTCCAGTTGATGTGCTGTTTGGATTATACTTATTAATTATTTATACAGAGTCAGAAAATGGAACAACTACTTTGTTACTAATTCGAACATTTCATAACTTCATTTGCCTTTTGGAAATACTATGTATGTTATACATAGTTAAACACCCATGTATATATTTCTATTGTATTTCTACTTTTCCCTCTCCTATGTCATTATCCAAAAGCCTTGAGGCTTCGGAAATTAAAAAAATATTTACTTCTTTATATTTTATAGAGCTGAAATTTTCAGAGAAGTCTTAGATCCCTACTTATCCTTAAATTCCTTCTGTGACCAACTTATACTGATAGACATATACTGCTAACGATGAACCATTTTTGAGTGAGTTTGGTTGTCCTCTTGGAGGGCGGAAGACATGGCCTAGAGGGAAGGCCCGTTGTGTAAAGGGCATGTACTGGTAGCTTTGTTTATATTTTGTGGGATACTGATATACATATAAGATAATAGATACTGAAGAATTCCTTATCTTGTAATCAGCTGGAAAAAGGAAAACAGTTTTATGGCCTAAATGCACTGTTTTCCTTTATGTTACACTATTTCAGCTCTCACTTTTATGTTAAAGTTGTGCCTGGAAATATCTAAATCTTGCAGTTCCTGATTTGAATTGAAAATATTCTATCAGCTATTTAAGTTTAAGATGAAAGAAATGTGTGAAATCAGCACCAGACTAGAAAACAGATACTGTCTGGGAGAAGAAAGATATCAAATACAAATAAAGATTACCCTTAAAAAGATCACCTTCTGATGGGCATTAGAGGAAATTACAAGCAGTAAGTTTATATGCATGCACCCAATATTTTCTGAATTCACAGCATTCCTTTGAAGTGTAGGAAGGAAATTAAATAGCTGTCTCTTATCAGTGAAATCTGAGCTACCTTCAAATATTGTCTACATGTTAAGCTGTACAGTAAGGTTGGAGAATAATAAAGATTACACAAATGTAATTGTGTCTAAGAGAAATGGTTATCAGTACAGAGAACAAAAAGAAATATTATGTGAGACCTAAAGGGGTAATGAGCACTGAAATACTACAAATGAGAGGGCATAAAGACAGTCTATCAAGGGAGCATAAGCTGAATAGGAGAGAATAAATGTTTGCAGTGCCAGAAGGTGGGTCATCCTGCCCTCTTGGAGCACATATGTAAATACATACCTATTAAATTAAAACATCTGAACCTACATGAGAAGCAGGAGGTGAAAGCTAGACTTCTGAAGAGAGCAATGGCTTTCTGAGTGGCTTTATTTTCCCTTACTCTCAATAAAAATGAAATGTTGCATGTAACATGAAAAAAAAAAAGCAAATCCTAAATTCACAGACAGAGATGGTATTTTTGAATCCCATCAAGATATAAAGTGTGTTTACTAAAGGGACAGATGTGAGCATCACAAAAAAGGAAGGTATAAAAAGTTTAATTATAATATTTTACATATTTGAAAGGAAAAAAAATCCATTAAAGTACAGACATGGGTAACAAAGAAAAAATAAAATCATTAAGTAAATGATGCCCAAATTTTTATATTGCCTTCTGTATTCATGAAATAAAACACAGACTTTGTGTACAGCCTACATAAAGTCTGAAAATCTCATTTCAACTTCTTGAGCAAGGAAGATCTATTAATGTCTATTTATCTCATATCTGGTAGATTGGGATTTATTGGAAAATTGAGAAAATATGAACACAGTATGACTGAAAATCATGCAATGGATAAAGTGCAGGTTTGGAATTCAGAAAAGTATTGCAATAGCTCCTACTATCTTTTCAGAGAACGGCTTAAGTAAAATGAGAAGCTAGATCCAAATGACCTGTGAAGGCACTTTGGAAAGCATTTCAATATAGAATCCTTTGTAGAATCAAAGCTGAGAAATAGACTGGGTTATAAAACTTTTATAAAAGATTCATTTGAAAGACTGCAGGAGCAATTGCTAGCTCTAGGGAAGCAGCTTTAAAAGAAAGTTGAAAGTACTAATCTATTTCTTCTTATAAAAAACAATGCATTACTGAAGTTATCCCATGTGGAATAGAGAGTGATCTCTAATAGAAAAGTTAGACTAAGGCTTTATAATCCACTAAAAACTCTAAACTTCCAACCCACTCCTCTGTATGGAAGTGGGAAACAATGAATTTTCATCTACCTTTTCAAAATCTAGAATTTAGAAGCAATATTGACTCCATAGTTTATTTAATGTACATATTACAGAGAAAATTATTTTTTACATCCTGCTGAACACATAAAATGTTGATTAACTTGGTAACAATTCCATAGCAGTCAAAATCTTCTTTGGGGAAGACTGTGCATCTCACTTCTCTTACTGTTGTTTAAGTTTTATGATAATACTTGAAATATCCAGCACAAGCAAAAGCTTGTTTATATGACTTTCTCCTCACCTCTGAATCTTTTTAAATTGGACTTGTCCAGGCAATGTGGCTACCTTAGGAATACAGGCCTTGAATGCACTAAATTGCCTGAAAAAGAAACTAGATAAAATCTGTTAGGGACTGGAAGATTATGAAAGATGTTTCTGGAGAAATGGATATTTTAGACAAATGATCATAACTGCACAATGATTTGGGAGGCTGGGCAGCAGACTGTGAGGCTGCACCTTGAGTGCTATGTCCAGTTCTGGGCCACTCAATTTAGGAAGGATGTTGAGATACTTGAATACATCTAGAGAGGGCAAAAAAGGCTGGTTAGGGGCTTGGAACACAAGCCCTGTGATGAACGATTGAAGGATCGGGGGTTGTTTAGCCTGGAGAAAAGGAGACTCAGAGGTGACTTTATCACCCTTTACAACTCTATGAAAGGACATTGTGGCCAGGTGTGTGTTGTTCTCTTCTCTCAGGCTACAACTGATGAGAACAAGAGGTCTTAAGCTGTGCCAGGGGAAATTTAAGTTAGACGTTAGAAAAAAAGTTCTTTACTGGAAGAGTGATTGGGTACTGGAATCATCTGCCAAGGGAGGTGGTGAAGTCATTGTCCCTGGACGTGTTTAAAAAAAGACTGGACGTGGCACTCAGTGCCATGGTTTAGATGATGAGGAGGTGTTAGGATAGGTAATAGGATGGACTAGATGACCTTAAAGGTCTTTTCCAACCTGGTTCATTCTGTGATTCTCTACCACGAGATGGATAGTGAATCAAGAGTACTAGTTCATAAAGTCTACCAGTATGCAGGGAGGTTTTTATGAACTTACTGCAAACATCAAGTCATATAAACTGCTAAGCTTCCACCTGGGTTTATCTCCAGTAGACTCTGTAATTCAGTGTTATAGACTGTATCTGACAAGGGATGTTTATACTGTAAAACTTCCCTAACTCCAAGTAGGCAGTCAGTCCTAAGCATGTGCTTAAGACACAAACGATCAGGGTAATTTGTCTATACAGCTCTAGGTTCTAGATAGTTGCCCTCATGCCAGCATCCATATTTCTTCATTGTCAGAAGATGGAGGGAGAATAAACAATACTTAAAACTTTCATCGGTTATCACTGAACTAACTGGTCTGCTTCACTTACGATTTCATATCTCTTCAAAAATTTTCAATCATATTTTCCTTTCTAAAATTACAATCAGTTTACTGATTATTTTGAGCAATAGTAATTAATTTACTATTTTCTTATTGATTGAAAACACACTTACATTTGCAGTCTTCAACTCTCCATCGTTACCTTCTCAGAGAAGAACCACAGAGCTACCTGGGGAAGGGAGGGAAAAGACTTCCACTAGGGAGCTTTTGATGAGGACACCAAGAGCACTTCCCACACAGTTGCTGCATTAACATTATTCCATCACTAAGGAAAACTCAGATGAATTGGTCAGTAAGTTATTTCAAAGCACATTCATTTCAGAGAGAAAATGCACTGATATATTTAACAGCTGTATTGAAAATACATAATGTTTTATTTACAGGTAAAGTTCTTAATATTATGTATAACCAATTCAATTTACCTGATCATTCACCATCATTTGCTAAAGCAAGGATTATGTTAAAAAGAATTGGATGACAGCTGTAGAGCTGACAGCTTTAAGAAATATTTCTTCCCTTTTTTCTGTCTTACTAAATATTAAAAAAAAATAAATGGGGCAGAATTAAAACTTTACAGGACAGTTTTTCAAAAAATAAAAGGTATTATTCATATGAAAACTTACAGGTGGATTTTTCAGCCAATATGAAGATCTCTTTCTGAGGAGTCACAGAATGCAAAAAATGGCATACATAAATTCTTGTGCACCTGTTACTAGGGGAACATATTTCTCAGATGTATTCTTTATTTTCTCTATACTTCCAGAGGATGCTAAAGAGCTGATATAAAGTGTCAGAAGATCTGTCCTAAAGAATCACAAAGAAAATGGACGCATGGTAAGCTGCATGGAGACATCGTATGCATAATCATCTGTAGAAAATATGTAATAAAGATGCTCTTGCTGACACTGTTTAGGACCTGTAAACAGCTAAGAGTAAGTAGGTTCAGTAATTTATTTTTTCTACCTGCAAAATTGTAATTAAATCTGGCTATGGTTTCAAATGAATTTCGCATAAACGAACACCAAAGAGCAATCATAGTGAAAAATACCATGGAGAGGTGCTCAGTAGTATTTTGCATACTTCAGCATAAATAGGTAGTGATGAAGGACAAAGGGACATCTGGTGACTATATAGATATATACATTAATCTTAATATTCTGCATTGCTGTCAAAAAAAAATCTAAGCTACAGAGAACTAGGTCTATCCAGACATAACTGTCACTGTCTATTTGAATAAAATATGCAGATTAATATACTTGATCACACAAAAATCAGATACTGAATAAATTATTTTTTAATCAGATTCCATGCTTGTTTTTCCTGAACAAAGCATCCAGTCACAGCTGCCTTATCCAAAAGCACAAGAAGGAGTTAGTTGTGTTAATGCCTCAATATGGACTAAAGCACAATGTTTTCCTTATTAAAATACCTTGAATGTAATTTGTAAAAAACACATTCTTCATCGGTACTGAGAAAATACTGCACCTGAATCATACATTACATTCAGTTTAATAAGACTAGCAAGGCAGTTACAGCATATATTCATTCCCTTCACTCAAATTCAAGAAAGAAAGAAAAAATAAATGGTTGCTAGCTGTTGGGTTCTTTCATATTTTAAGATCTGCTTTCTTCTGTACCCTAGGTTGCATGTAAGCAGCAGCTGAAAATTTATTTTTTAAAGCACCACTATTTAATTCATTGATTCTTGTGTCTCCATTCTCTTAAGCAGAAAAATATCCTACTGCTTATATAAGGAATAGCAAAATTTTTTTTTTCTCTTTCAGGTAAAACTCAAGCAAGCATAATTTTCCCCAGATATCTGCAAAATGTAGCATTTTTTTTGCAAGCAGTAATTTGCCCATTTCTGAATTGCAGTGTATCTCCCACTGTAGGAAACATAACATGCTTGTAGAGTAAAAATTTCTAACCACTGATATTGGTGAAAAGCATCACAAAATTAGTTCTTTGTCTTCTCCCTCTTGTAACCCTTCAGTTCATAATGAATAGCAATGAGGAACTACAGCTAAATGGAACAGTCAAGCTGTGATCTCAGCTATTAATACTCATAAGCAGTGATTACACAATGCTAAGTATTGTCATTACAACATGATTTTCTGCTGTTAGGTCACAGAATATGCTGCAGAAAATCTTTAAGAGTCAAATCAATAAGACCATAAAAGAGTCTGATTTCTTTATTTCTTTTTAGCTATGTAGCACATCAACATAGTTTCTAACATAGTTTAAATAAAATTTTAAATATTAATTTTAGAGAAAGATAATGAATAAGAGCACTAAACAATAGAAAAGCAATAACAAAAATAATCCCACAGTATTTTTGCAATAGCTATATGAGTGTTGTTAATTAAGTCTTTTGGAAAATACGCTGTAAATGGCATTCACATATTTTATTTTATCTCAATTATTAATTAAATACTCCCTCCAGGGTCTGAAAATCCAGTTCACTGTTTTCAAGTTTCCCTTGATCTGAGTAAAACCCAGTTCTGACTTTTCTTAGTCCTCATTATCTTTTCCTCAAAACCTTAATCAAGTGCATTTTTTCAGAACTTTCCAAATGGGGTATCTAGCCCATAATTAAACCCATTTGCTTGTCCTACCGGACACATGTTCAATACTTTCAAATAACTTCTGTCCTTTCACAAGTACCCTGCTATCCCTTTAACAGATCCTCTAGTTTACAAGTCTACTTAAAAAACACAATAAAGTTGAAAAATAAGACAAAGTTTCATGGAAAAAATATTCTTTATAGTGGTCTAAAGAAATATGCATCTATATTAAAGAAGGACTACATATGTATCACTCTCTTCCCAATATTTTGTCAATATACTTTCTGATTTTAAGATGTATTGTTTTAAACCCTTTCTGATTTTAAGATGCATTGTTTTAAACCCAATAAATTTTAAGATGTATGGTTTTAAAACCATTTCATTTTTATTGCACAGAATGGATTGTTCTAAGCAGTTCTGGTGCTTTTTTCTGTATTCATTCGCCTTTTGACTTCTCTTGGTCAGCCACAAAACCTGTCTCAAGTTTGTCTTCTCCCGAGAAGATTCTTTGACCTATCAAACCTGTTTTCTCCGGGTGGTAACAAGCTCTTTTTCTATACTTTTTCTTATTTTTTAATAGGTCACTAGTACTTGACAACCATACATTTTTCCACTTTGAATACTGATGCAGTTTCAGCAGCTGTTAGCTGATGATGCTTCCGTAAGGGCAGATTCAAAGATTCCTTCTGCTGCCCTTTTATTATACCCCTCCTTTGAAGTCTGGCAATGAACTGTGCCCTTCAACAGACTCTACAGGTGCTGTCAGCCTACAGTAGTGAGCATCCAGTGAAGAAGTGCAATAAAATAAAACTGTGGGCTTTTTGTTTGTTTGTTTTCCGAATATATGGTCTTCACACTTGTCAAATTCTAGTTTTTGCTGTGTTTATGGCACTAACTAAGTGCCACCCAGCTATTCACTTATTCTTCTTCCCCCTTCACCTGTAAGATGGGAAGGGGAATCAGAAAAGTGTAAAACCTGTGGGTTCACATAAGAATAGTTTAATAATTGAAACACATTAAAATATTACTACGATGATGGTAAGATTATTATTATTATGATCATTATCATTAATAGTAGTAATAATAATATCAACAACAATAATAAAAATGGAGGAAAGCACAAGAAACATGAGGCTTTTGGCAGTATATTATTTCTTAAATAGTGTTAGGGACGAATAAAGTAATATCTCCTGTTTGTAATAACAAAATCGTGTGATCTTCTCAAGATCAAAAAATACTTGTCCACCTTTACTTTTCATAGATACTCTTCACAGAGATTAGAAGTCATAATAGAAACCTTCGTTTGGTGGATAAAACCTTTTGGACACTAGTCATGTGTAGTATATCTGTGAGATAAAATTGGTATACATCTGTTTATCAGTAGTAAATATCTTTTTGTAATACTTAGCCTTTCAGAAGAAATTCAGCTCTTCTATTTTTAGGTATATTGGGGAAAATAACTTCCAGCAAGTAATAAGGCTAAACACAGCAGGTTTTAATACTGTATCTTTTAACTTTACTATTGCAAACAATGTTGTAGAATAAAATTTTTCAGCATTTCCCTTTGGAAATGGTGGTATGGGACCTTATTCAGTCTCCTATTTTCCTTATTGCCATTTCCAAGTTTAACCCTACTTAAGAACTTCTCTTAATCCTAGGCTCTAAAAGGAAATGTTAGTATGCTCCTACAGGGAGCATTTGCTGAAAGTTCATCAGCTTTTCTTTTCTTTGTGAAACAGGACTAGTGGAAATTAGTGGCTTATAGAGTGGTTTTTACATGCTTTTACTGATTTGTTGTTGGTATTTTGTAAAGAACAAAGCCTCATTTTGCTTATAATAAGTTTCTGTACAAAGCCACTTTCACCTATTCATCAATGTTCTATTGATATACATTATACCGATGTATTGATATAAGATTTCCTATATGTTGTATTGAAATTAGAAGTGAACACTATGGGACACTGCTTAATAAGAAAGAAAGATATTTAGAAAAGGGAGAAACAACTCGTGTTTCATTGTATTAACTTATTTAGGTGACTTTTTATTTTTACATTTAATATAAGTGTCTTTTATTCCACTTCCATTTAGGTCAGCATACTGCCTGTGTGAGACCGCAGTACAGATTGCATTGAGCCAGGCTTCATATATTGCCCAGGCATCAGACTTCTAGAGCAACTTAATGTTTAACTACATTCAGCTATTAATTCCCCTGAGAACACCGATACTTGAGACTATAAATTTATGTCAAGATGTATTGGTTACATTCTCTTGTTTACCTTTATATCACAGTAAATTAACATGCATATGTGTTGAAACTCTAGCTGGTGACCTCCTCTCATTAATAAAGCTTGACATTTTAATAAGATAAACAAATGTTTTATTTGTACAGTGTGGAGTATTTTACCAATGATCTGATGAGATTTTGTTAGATGCTTGTTCTTTATATACTGGAGGTAAAACTCATGTTTGCTAGATGACCTGTTAATCTGCTGATTCATTGAATGCATGTTATAATTTAAAGGTCAAGGCTATCCATTAAACTTATCAACATGGTGCAAGATTCTTTAAATCAAAAATGTTCCTGTGTGAACTTCATTAATTCTATGGCATGAATGCTAAAACAATAGTAAGAAAATTTAATCCTCCCAGCTGATGGATTGCAGCCTGCAGCCCTTATGGCTACAGACCTTCAATAGAGTGGAATTGCAGGTAGTTCACAAGCAGAGTAAGTAGGTAAATTTCATTTGGAACTTATAATTTATTTCCCATTAAATAATACCATTAAGAAAAATAATTCAAGAGTTGGTTCTAGGAATATGTGGTATAATTCCATTATTTTATTGGAACACATAGTATATCAGAGTAGCAGAATTTAGACAGGATTCAGCTTTCAGTTTGGTTTTGTGAACTGTTTTAAATAAGACATTGAAGTTGAACCAATAGGGAAATTATGTACCTGATATTATCAAATTATTAGAAAATAACATATTGGTAAATCATTCAAAGATTCTATGTTTTATTACTGCGAATCATTCAAAGATTCTATGTTTTTATTTCTTAGGAAAATTAAAGAACCTCTAAAAAGACATGGCTAGGATATGTAGCATTATGTAGCAGCTATATTGTTTAGCCATATAGAAGACTGGATATCAACTTCATTTTTAATGTTATATTAACCTGCTATATAATATTGTAATTCATTGTGATTCTCCTAAATGTCTAAATCAATGCTTAAAAAAAAGTGTGAAAAGGCTACCTTTTCAGATTTTTTTTTCTTTCTTTTTCTTTCTTTTTCTTTTTTGTAATTAAGATTTTTATAGATAGAGTTCCAATCATGCAAGTAACAAAAAATATATTGACAATTGCAAGTCCACTGGCAACGTTTAGTTGTGGGTGACCTTTAAATAAATATCTTCTGCCTCCAGGCACAGACATGCTATTTACACTAATCCTCTTAAGTTTTCCTTACAGCTCCAGTATGCTGCTGCTTACCCTAACACCACCTTCTACCTTTGGACCTGATTTGTCTACTTCAGATTACTTTTTCAACTTTTGATAGTAGCTGCTAACAGGGCAAATTTTCCTGTAAAGATTGCTAGGACTGTGCAGCTGATTTCTAAAAATCAGGATTGGCATTATGGAGTACAGCCTGAGAATTAGAGGAAGGTATTCCAAAGCTTTGCAAAGATTTGCAAATTGTTTGGAGGTAGAGTGCAGACTATAAATGGGCTAGAAAATTAAATCAAAAGTTATTAAGATACACAATGAACATTTGGGAAAGGATAGAGTGTTTTTTTGTATTGTTATATCTGCTGTCTTGAGGTTATCAATAAGTTATCTTCCAATGATAAGAGAAAAACCTATTCAAAGTTGTACATTAAGAGTAAAAATGAAATAATTTTTCATTGACACTAATTTTCATGGAGTGTGCTTTTTCATATTTTGTTTAATTGTAAAAGCCTAAATATAATTACAGTTAGTTGGAAACCTACACCCAGATAATACTGTTAAGAAATACTGTCTTAGAAATGTGTAATGAGCACTCACAGTCTAGATATCCAGATGTATCCTATTAAAAGCAGTATGGCCAACAGGCAGAAGGAGGTGACTCTTCCCCTCTGCTCTCTCAAAACCCCAGCTGGAATGCTGCATCATGCTCAGGGGCCCCCAACATAAGAAGGACATGGACCTGGTGGAGAAATTTATTCAAAACATTAATTTTCCTTTCTAGGTGAAAAAAAGGTTCCATATTCAATTTGCTTTCATTAGTTTTGGTATCTATATCTGTGAATTACTCAATTTAGACTGTTTGAGCTAGATCTAGAGAAAGTTAAATATGCCTAAAAGTGAGATGATTCAGTATAGATATTGTCCCTGTTAAGGAATAGAGAAATAAAAGAATAGCTATAACCCTCTGTAAGGAATAGAGAAACTCAATTAATGTGTCTAAGTTATCCAAACTGCAATGGAAATGCTGAGTATCTCAATATATAGATACCAACTAAAAGCACTAGGTGTGAAACAACATAGCCATTAGGAAAATCTAAAGACAGCGTCCAAATTAAATATCAACCTTCTGCTCTTTAAATGAGAAATTTACTTCCTCAAAATACCTTAAAATCATGTTTTAGACCCATAAAACCTATGCTATTAAAATCTATTGAGAATCAAAAGTCAATAATTTATTTTCAAATAGAAACAGGCTTAAAGTGTGAATGAATAAAAACCTAAAATACTATATTAAAAAAAGTACAAAAAAATTCACTTCCTTATTAGGTCAAGATGCAGTCCTCTGTGTCATAGCAATTAGAATACTGGCTGTAGTGAAGTCTTGTTTATACAGATGTGTCTTTTCATTGATTAATCAATTTAATTTTAATACAGCAAATCTTCAGTAAATTTGTATTCAATAAAATAAATTGTCAGACCTTTTTCCCCAAAGAAATAGGATGGCTTAGTGAAGACTGTTGTGTGACAGCTTCAAAGTAATTAGACCTCTGTCCCAGCACTAGCCATCCACTTATTTCTCTGAAACTAGAAGTCACGTATCTTTTAGATTACTACCTCTGTGTTAAATCTGTTTTAAAACAGTGGCTTCAAAAATTTCTCCAGAAGAGAACTCTCAGACAGAAATACAGATTAAATAATCCCCTTTGCCATCATTGAAAACCCAAGTGATACTTATGCACTTATGCTACTACGTAGGTTTTTCTCCTCCATGGAGTAGGTAAACATCACTAGTGTATTTATTTGAATCTTTTTCATAGTGGGCAAATTTTATCAGCAAAGGGCTAGTCACACTTGTCTGTGTGAATCAGTCTCAACACAGGAGGATTTAAAGAATGCCTTAGAAATTGATATATGCTCTGTTTCTTCTTTCTTTCTCAGGGGGATAAATATGTTGGGACAATGACCTTCAACTGAGAGTTTATCTATTTAAACCTGAGATTCAACTATGACGGTTTACATGTTCTCAGGAGTAAAAGAGTAATGACTTCTAAGATTGGATGAACACGGTACCATGTGTCTATCAAGGTAAAAGGCAATGATGGAAATCAGGCTTCACCAAATCAATAGGGATGATAGTACAGATGTTTGAAAAACTCTATCCCTATGTCAGAGTTCCTTGGAAAGTAGACATTCTGGGTAATAGAAAGGAAAACTTTAAAGAAATATGAGACATTTAACTTAGGGTTTATTTTGCAGAAATGGAAGAACTAGGAATCAAGGTAGAAAGCATAGCACTTGAACTTAGGAGGTTATAGGCCAGGACATGTAGAAACAAAATGTGTATTCTCAGAAGTTCAGCCAGTGCTGGTTTCAAAAGTCTCTCTCCTAAATTCATTCTCTAGCATTTAACAAAATGTACTTGCACAAGCTTTTTTTCCCAGTTACAAGGTCTAGCTTTTAAGCCTGTGGAGGTTTCTGAAGCTTGAAAAAATAAACTTATAACCTTCACATAACTGTCCACACTGCTTGCTATGGAATCCAGTTTTTTTAAAAAAAATATGTTTATGATCAAATAAACTATGTTTCTCTGTCAAAGCAGAGAATAAAACACCAAGAAAATCAAGTTCAACATCTTTGAAGTAGATGTTCCAGCTGTAAAGATATTTAGCTATTTTCACTTCTCAGCAGTTTTTCTAACCTCATAAATCTTGAATTCTTTCCTGCATAGTGACATAGCTTCAATAGGAGGAATGAAGAGTAGTCCAAAAGACATGAATAACTTATAGGCTGGCAGTTATGGCACTTAAAAAAAAGTAAGCGATAGTTTGTAAAGAGTCAGATCCTGTCACCGTGTATTAGTCATGCTCTAAGAACACCTCTCTGGTTGAGACATTGCCTTTGTCAAAGATTGCTAGGTTCAATGCCCTTTCTAGATGAAAAAAAAAATCTTTAATTTCGTAGGATTTTTTTCATGAAGCTACTACTCAGACTGAATGTAAAGTTGTGGATATTTTGTTACCTAGTACTGTTATACAAGAAGTTATAGATAAGAGAAAAAGACCCCCAAAAAACCATACAAGTCTAACGTCCCAAACAAGCAAACAACAAAAAGACACACAAGAAGGGGACATAATGTGTCTAATTTATTGATTATGGAAGTCAGTCAAGCAGTGTGGTCTTTATATACTTTAGGCTGTGGGGAAAAAAGGAGCCCAAATGTCCCACTATCTTTCTAAATGCTCTTAATATGTGGTTTTACACAAAAGGTAGTTGAGACACTACTCTGTAGTGAAGAAATCTGAACCCTAGATCAAGAACAGAGAAAAGGAGGAGGAAAATACTTGCAATGTAGATGGGTTGTGTCTAGCTGCAATTTTCTTTACTGATGAGCTTCTGACATGCTTTTCTTAGATTATTCTGGGTATTTAAGAAAACAAGATTTAAACTGTCTGCCCTATCACACTCTTTTCTCTTTTATCCATCAAAAACTTTGCAACTGATCAATTTCATTCAAATGCTGCAGAGGATGAAGGACTCAAAATGAAAAAAAATGTTCTTTTGGATTCTGAGGAAAAAAAAAAATTACAGATTAAGAAGAATTAAATACTTTATTAAGCTGGCCTATCAGCACACTCAGTCACACCAAGCAGCAATTTCTGAACTCATTGAAATACAAGTAGCCTCTGTCACCAGGAAAAAGAAAGTCAGCGACTCAGCATTTCTTTGAAAGGGCTGGAAAGAACAGGGGAAGAGGCTGAAAGTGATAATTCTGAGGTCAAGTTGTCATGGACAGTATATTATATGGGAATATAAAACATGAATTAAACTTTGTTGCTGTAGTTGCCATGGAAAAGGTTGCTTTGCACTTCAATTTAAAGGCAAACTTACACAGACAGAAATAGATAAACTTTTTAGAGTTCATCCTCAGGCCTATCAGAGGCAGTCCAAGAAGCTAATGCACCTTTTCAGACTACAGCTGGCTCAAAATATAATCAGGATATAGTGGGTTGTCTTGGTTAAGGGACAAATTCCCACCTGTTTGCTCAATCACTCCACATCCCCAAAAGCTCAGTAATTCACTCTTCATAAAAGCAAATAAGTGGTGCTTTTATTAAAATATTTATCTCTTTGCAATTTTTTTTTCATGAGCATTTTGTTTCATAGGTGTTCAATGTGACACATTGCCTTGCACAGTTGGTTTACTTTTCTTAAATATTGAGGGGGAAAAACTTAGGTTTCAGTTATCTAATTTAGATTAAAGATTATCTAATTTTTGGGTGTTAAAAATATAACGGGGTGATTCTAACCTTTTATTAACTGGGAAAAAACTGCTGAAACCACATTTGTGCTTTGCCCAGTGTGTCTGGTAATCTTTGGAGGAGATTTTTCTTCCTTATCTGAGTCTCTTCTTTATTGAGAATTTTCTTCACTGCTCTAAGTTTTAAATGTAGGTACCTGACTTAATTAACAAAAAAAAAATTCATTTCTTTACATCTATATTTCTTTTTTTGACCATCTTTTAAAATTTTTATGAAATAAGTATTTTCACTTTACTGTTCAAGAGAAAATGCCATATTCCTTAGTGATTTTATCTTTTGAGAATCATTTTAAAGGAAGAGGTGAAATGGGGTTGTGGAACTGAATTTAAAATCCACAGAAACCTGAGATTTATGAATATGTTGATTCTGTCTCTTAATTTTCTTATCATTGCCTTATCTTGATTCATGGTTGCATAACTCTGTTAACACTGATTCTTCTGTGCTTTGTCTGAGATATTTTTCTACAGAGATAGACAGTAGAGGGACCATAATCAATACTATCTCTCTTACTATTAACTTAATGTAAAATTCTTGTAAGGTTCATGGTATGACAGTGCTTGCAACACATCTTCCTTGGTTCACTGGGGAGCTATGAAGTGATCTGGGAGAAATGATGGTGCAGTGGTGGATGAGAATTGATAATTTTTCTTTTCAGAAGAATGGCATGGTTTGGAAACCTATCTCTCTGTTCTGAAAAAAAGAATTTTGATGAAAGAAAATGATATCAAAACTCGGAGATGTTTTTGACCTATCTGCTTTAGAGCAGAAAACTTAACCTTAAAGATATGCAAAATTCAGTGATGTTTAGTGTTCCAGGCACCTTAGCTGTGTTTCAGAACTCTATCTCTTTTTTTTTTTTTCCTTCCAATAAGGAGTGAAAACAAGTCTTAAAAGTACACAGTGAGATTAATTTCCACTTCTCTAGGCAGCTATAAATATTAATCCCTAGCCTATAACCTAAAACCTCTAATGACTGAGATAACACTATTTGCATCAAAATGCAGATCTCCTGTAGTCTGTTGGGTAGCATTCAAATTGGTAGTAATATTAAAGCAATCCTATACATAAATACAGTAAAATAGAGCTTTTTTAGTGTTTGTTCTATCTGCATAAGCCATTCAAAACCTCAGTTTAGAAAGAGAGGCACAATGTATGCAAAAACCACTAATATTTCTACTTTGGGATTTTTTTAAGGAACCTGACTTCTTTCCTATTACAACATTTTCTGAAATGAGTTTTATTATTCAGCCACTGTCAGATTGGTTCAATATCTAACAAGTAACTATTAATAAAACACTTACGTATTTTATTGTAATTTTAATACCGAATCAGTTATATGAAATTATTCAGTATACAAATTAAACATCTGTTTGAAAGTGGAATCAGCTAAATTTGTATTCATGTGTCAATATGAAGCACAGTTTGGACACTGATGCATGTGTTACTGAAAAAAGCTTACCTTGATCCTAGTTATCAAATGATTGAGCAAGGCATATGTTTTTAAGTTTTTCTAGCACTGAAAATTGGTTACATAGAATGAACACAACTTTATAGAACCTAAGGATTAACTCATGAAGATCTCCATGAATTTAAAGCCATACTGCATTGATTCTATCATTTTAGAAGGAACATGTGTGTTCCTCAGAAAGTGAGAAGGCTCCTGACACCAGAGAGTGTGTGTGAGAGAGAGAGAGAGAGAGTGTGTGTGTGTGTGTGTGTGTGTGTGTGTGTGTGTATGTGTGCAATAGCATTCTACCTATTGAAAATGTTTGTGATTCTGTGATGGGCTGACTTTGGCTGGCCACCATGTTCGCACCAAGACACTCTGTCACTCCTTGTCCTCAAAAGAATAGATAGACAAAACTGAGACAACATTGAGACAAAAAGGAGAAAGGTCATGGTTTGAAATAAGGACAGAATTCACTCACCTGGGCAAATGGGCAAAAGAGATTGGATTCAATGTAGTTAAACTTATTTCTAGCCATTAAAAACAAATCTAAAACCACCTACTCTCTCCCAGCTCACGTCTTTCCAGGTTCAACTTTCTTCTTGCCTTCTCTATCTCCTCCCTTTACATATCTCAAGGGCCTGGAGAAAGTGGATTGGAATGATTTCATAAGGCTTCATATCTGTTGGTTTTCCCTTTTCACATTGGTACCCTGCCATGGTTTGAGGTCCCTCCAGTGGGATACAGTCCTTCCCAAACTTTTCCAACATGCCTTCCCACAGGCTGCAATGCTTCAAGAACTGCTTTATGGTGGGCTTCTTCCATGTGATAGGGTTTAGAGACCTTCAGATACAAACTGCTCCAATATGGATCCCACAGCTTCTTTCAGAAAACCCACAGTAATTTGGACTTCTCTCACGGGCCTTGTCTTCTTTTAAGAACCTGCTCATGTGTGGGGTCTCTGTGAGCTGCAGCTTTATTCATGGTTGACACGGTCCACTGTAGGTTCCTCCACAGACTGCAGGTGGATATCTGCTTCACTGTGGTCCTCCATGGGCTTCAGGGGGACACCATGTGTCACCTCAGTCTTTTTCATGATCTGTGGCGGAATTCCTATTGCAATGCCTGAAGCACCTTCTCCTTATTTAAGCTTGGTGCCTGAACAGTTGTTTATCTCATATTCCTCAATCCTCTCTCAAATCTGATGCACAGCATTTTTTACCATCTCTTTAAAATATGATATCACAGAGGTGCCACTAACATAGATGATGGGCTCAGCTTTGCCAGGTGTGGATCCATTTTTGAGCCAGCTTGTGTTGATTCTTCCTGACACAGGGGCAGTTCCTGGTAGTCTCTTTCCAAAGAAGTCAACCCTGAAGATTCCCTGCTATCAAACTTTTGTTATGTAAACCCAATAAAGATTCTAAAGAGTCATATAGTAAAATTATACAAGACCTAAAGCTTTCAGATATAGCTGCTTAGAGCAGAGTCAATCCATTGTAGAATCTGGCTCATACCTTCATAGAAGTATGACTAACTATTTAATCTCTTATTTGCATAGCATTCAAATAGGATGGCCTTCTGTTCTTTTGAATATGTGCATGAAT